>NC_087476.1:305000-471998 GCF_036417665.1 Passer domesticus | reverse complement strand
ACTGGGAACGGCTGCGGCTGGAAAGCTCTAGAAACAAATTGCAGCTCCGGTGCCAAAGGCAACAGCAGCCCCGGCCATGGCGAATGCAGCGTTTGCCATAGCAACAGGTGCCGGCTGGCGCCTCCCCCCCGGCCCCCCGCGCCCGGCCCCCGGCCCCCCCGCAGCCGGGACCCGCACCCCAGCACCCCCCGGCCCCCCCGGCCAGCATCCCCCTGCGGCCAGCACCCCCACATCCTGCACCGGTACCCCACAGTGTGCACCCTGCCCCCCGAACCCTGCCCTGTGCCCCTGCAGCCTGTCCTGCACCCCACACCTTGTGCCCAGCACCCTGCGCCCCCCAGCCCTGCTGGCCCCGCACCCCCGCAAAGCGCACCCTGCAGCCCTGGTACCCCACACTGCACACCCCCTCCGTGCACCTCCCAAGGTGCACGGTGCGCCCCCAAAACCCGCACTGGGCACCCCGTGTGTGCAAAGGGCCCCCCACAGTGAGCACGGGGTGCTGGGGGCCCTGCAGCACACTGTGCACCCACCAGCCTGTGCCCTGCACCCTGCACCCCATGCCATGGACACTGCGCCTCACAGCTGCACCCCAGAGCATGGACACTGTGCCCCACACCCTGTGCCCTGTACCCACACTATGGACCCCACAGCTTGGACACTGTGCACCCATCACCCTGTGCCCTGTACCCACACTATGGACCCCAGAGCATGGACACTGTGCCCCACAGCTGCACCCCAGAGCATGGACACTGTGCCCCACACCCTGCACCCTGTACCCACACCATGGACACTGTGCACGCACCAGCCTGTGCCCTGCACCCTGCACCCCATGCCATGGACACTGCACCTCACAGCTACACCCCAGAGCATGGACACTGTGCCCCACACCCTGTGCCCTGTACCCACACTATGGACCCCACAGCATGGACACTGTGCACCCATCACCCTGTGCCCTGTACCCACACCATGGACCCCACAGCTTGGACACTGTGCCCCACAGCTACACCCCAGAGCATGGACACTGTGCCCCACACCCTGCGCCCTGTACCCACAGCATGGACACTGTGCCCCACACCCTGTGCCCTGTACCCACACTATGGACCCCAGAGCATGGACACTGTGCCCCACACCCTGCGCCCTGTACCCACACCATGGACCCCACAGCATGGACACTGTACCCCACACCCTGCGCCCTGTACCCACACCATGGACCCCACAGCATGGACACTGTGCCCCAAAGCTGCACCCCAGAGCATGGACACTGTGCCCGACACCCTACACCCTGTGCCCTGCACCCTGTACCCACAGCATGGACACTGTGCACCCATCACCCTGCACCCCATGCCATGGACACTGTGCACCCATCACCTGTGCCCTGTACCCACACTATGGACCCCACAGCAATGGACACTGTGCACCCATCACCCTGTACCCACAGCATGGACACTGTGCACCCATCACCCTGCACCCCATGCCATGGACACTGTGCACCCATCACCCTGTGCCCGGCACTCTGTACCCACACCATGGACACCGTGCCCCACAGCTGCACCCCTCTGGGCTCCCCACGCCTCCCACCGTGCCCTCTGTGCCCCACACCTCTCCACACGCTGCACCCCAAGCTGCGCACCCCTTACCATGCACCATGAACCCACACCCCGCATCCCTGTTCCCCCACACCCCCTGTTCCCCCGGTGTCCCCCCACACCCCCTATTCCCCCGCAGCCCCTGTCCCCCCACACCCCCTATTCTCCCCCCTCACCCCCCGTTCCCCGTATTCCCCCCTCACCCCCCGTTCCCCGCACCCCTGTTCCCTACCCCGGGCGGGCCGGGGCTCGGCGGGGCCGCAGCCCAGCCCGGCCGAGTCAAGGCTGTGGCACGTTAATAATTGCCGGCGCTGGGGCCGGGCCGGGGGCGGCGGGGCGGGGGCACCCCCTGAGCCCCGTGCCCGTGCTCTTCCCCCCGCAGGGCCAGGAGGATCCAGGCAGCGGCGGGGGACGGCTCCCGGAGCCCTGCGAGGCGCGGCGGGCTGCGCTCGGTGCTGAGCAGGCGGCGGCCGCCCGGCCCCACCATGCCGTCCAGCGGGACCCTGGACGCCGGCAGCCCCGCGCCCAGCCGGGAGGCGCTGGACACGCACAAGGTACGGCCCGGGGGGCTGCGGGAGCCCGGGGGGGCGCGGCCGGGGGGCTCCGGGGCTCCCTCCCCTCCGGCCGGAGAAGGGGGTGCGGGACCCCCCCGCCCCGTGCGGGAGAGGGCAGAGCCGCGGGCGGGATTAGCGCGGATTGAGCTATTCCTGGCGCTGGGGACACAGACCTGCTGTCACCTCCCAGCTGCAAGGCGGCTGGCAGGCGGGGTGTCCCCAGGATGGGGTGTCCCCGAGGAGGAGGGTGTCCCCAGGATGGGGGTGTCCCCAGGAGGAGAGTGTCCCCCCAGGATGGGGTGTCCCCAGGAGGAGGGTGTCCCCAGGATGGGGTGTCCCCAGGATGGGGTGTCCCCAGGAGGAGGTGTCCCCCAGGAGGGGGTGTCCCCAGGATGGGGTGTCCCCCAGGAGGGGGTGTCCCCAGGATGGGGTGTCCCCAGGATGGGGTGTCCCCAGGAGTGGGTGTCCCCAGGATGGGGTGTCCCCGAGGAGGGGTGTCCCCCAGGATGGGGATGTCCCCAGGAGGGGGTGTCCCCCAGGATGGGGTGTCCCCGAGGAGGTGTCCCCCAGGATGAGGGTGTTCCCCAGGAGGAGGTGTCCCCCCAGGATGAGGGTGTTCCCCAGGATGGGGGTGTCCCCAGGAGGGGGTGTCCCCAGGATGGGGATGTCCCGGCCCCGGGGTGTGTGCTGGGTTCGTGCCCTGTGCCGGGTGGGACACATGGTGGGCTGTAACCCCCGTGCCAGCCCTGCTCCCCCCTCGGGGGTCCCCGCAGCTCCTCCGCGTGTGACACCGGGCTCAGCAGGGACACCCCGGCCAGGTGCCGGTGCCAGGGCTGGCAGAGCCGCGGCTGTTCCTGTGGGGAGTGTCCAGCAGCCAGGGCAGGGCTGGGCGAGGCGTGGGCACCGGGGCCGCGGCCAGCTGGGCACGGTCCCGCTGCGGGCACGGCCAGCCCGGCTCAGCCCGGGTCCTGCTGGCCGTCCGGGCCAGCCCGGCTCCTGCTGGCCGCCCGGGCCAGCCCGGCTCCTGCTGGCCGCCCGGGCCACGCTGCTCCCGCACTGCAGGGGCCTGCCAGGGCTGAGGGGACAGCCGGTGTGTCCCCTGGGCTGTGCCCGTGTGTACCCTGGGGTGTGCCCGTGTGTCCTCTGGAATGTGGCCGTGTGTCCCCTGGCATGTGCCCAGTCTGTCCCCTGGGATATGCCCGTGTGTCCCTTGGGATGTGCCCCCTTGTATCCCTTGGGATGTGTCCATTGTGGCTCTGTGTCCCTTGGGATGTGCCTGGTGTGTCACCGGTGTGTCCCCTGGGACGTGCCTGGCACGTCCTTGGCACAGCTGGGGGCACGGGTACCCCGGGGCCGGCTCTGTCCTGCCCTGCAGTGCTGCCAGCAGGAGCCAGGAGCGGGGTGGATGCGCAGCCCCCGAGTTTGGGGGGGTTCTGGGGGCACGGGGGGCACAGGGCAGAGCCGGGGCAGTGCCCGCTGCAGCCCGGTGCCCCCGGGCACCGGGCAGAGCCGGGGCAGTGCCCGCTGCAGCCCGGTGCCCCCGGGCACAGGGCAGAGCCGGGGCAGTGCCCAGCGCTGGCAGCAGTTCCTGCGCTGTCCCAGGCTGACCCCGCGGGATGCGGCGTCGCCTCCCCCGCGGCCACACGCCGAGGGCACCGAGCCGAGGGTGACCCTGCCGAGGGCACCGTGCCCAGGTCACTGTGCCGTGGGCACCATGTGGCAGGTCGGGCCGGTGCCGGTGGCTCTCGGCGGGGCCGAGCCCGTTCCCAGCCGGGGCAGGGCTCTGCAGCCGGGACCCCCGGGGCCGCGGGCCGGGCTGAGCTGGTGGTGCCCCGAGCAGGGTGGCAGTGCCCGGGGCTGTGCTGGCAGTGCCCAGGCTGTGCTGACAGTGCCCGGGGCTGTGCTGGCAATGCCCAGAGCATGGTGGCAGTGCTTGGAGCAGGCTGGCAGTGCCCAGAGCAGGGTGGCAGTGCCCCAGGCAGGGCTGGAAGTGCCCAGAACAGGGCTGGCAGTGCCCGGGGACTGAGCTGGCAGTGCCTGAAGCAGGGTGGCAGTGCCCAGAGCAGGGTGGCCGTGCCTGGAGCAGGCTGGCAGTGCCCAGAGCAGGGCTGGCAGTGCCCCAGGCAGGGCTGGAAGTGCCCACAGCAGGGTGGCAGTGCCCGGGGCTGTGCTGGCAGTGCCGAGAGCAGGGTGGCAGTGCCCGGGGCTGGGCCGGCATTTCCCGGGGCTGTGCTGGCAGTCCCCATGGCAGGGCTGGCAGTGCCCGGAGCAGGGTGACAATGCCCGGAGCAGGGTGGCAGTGCCCGGGCTGTGCTGGCATTGCCCGGATCAGGGCTGGCTGTGCCTGGAGCAGGGCTGGCAGTGCCCAGAGTGGTGTGGCAGTGCCCGGGGCGGGCTGGCAGCGCAGCCAGCACTGCACCACGCCGCAGCTCCGCCGCCGTTCCCCCCGGGCCGTTGCCTGGCAGCGGGGCACGGCGGAGCCCCGCGCTCGGGGAGGGCACGGGGCAGCCATGGGCGATGGCAGTGAGGGGCTGCGGCCCCGGCCGTGCCAGGCTGGGGGGACACAGCCCCCCGAGCCCCCTGCCAGCCCTGCTGCTGCCCAGGCTGTGCCCCCACTCCTGCCCCGCTTTTGGGGCGCTGGCTGTGCCCCCCTGAGGGCTCCTGAGGGCACCTCCCTGGCTGCACAGCAGGGACCCTGCTGTCCCCCCACCCTGGCAGCCCTCGGGCCCCTCCAGCTGCTCACCCTGGAGCCCCCCGTGCCCCTCTGGGACCACTGGTGCCCCCCAGCTGCTCCCCTCCGGCCAGGGGAGGCCTGGCTACACCTGGTGCACCCCAAATCTTCCATGTGCATCCCCTAAATGCTGCCAGGCCTGGGGCAGTGCCAGCACCAGCCAGGGCCAAAGGGACAGGTGCCAGGGTCCCCCTGGGGCTGCCCTGCCCCCCTGGGAGCTGCCCTGCCCCCCTGGGTGCTGCCCTGCACCCCTGGGTGCTGCCCTGGCCTTGCAGCACAGCGAGGCCCAGGGGCCTGCGGGGCAGGGACCCCCAGGACCCCCTCAGGATGCTGCTGGGGCTGGGCTCCTGCCGTCGCCCTTGGACCTGTCCCAAAACTTTCCAGGGGATGCCCTGGGAGTGGGGCCCTGCCTGGCAGAGCCCTGCGTGCTGTGCTGTCCCCTGTCCTCATTCAGAGCTGGCAGTGCCAGCGGGTGCCAGGGCTGGGGGTCCGTGCAGGGCTGGGGGGTCTGTGCAGGGCTGGGGGTCCCCACACGGGGCTGGGGGGTCCTTGCAGGGCTGGGGGTCCCCACACGGGGCTGGGGGGTCCTTGCAGGGCTAGGGGGGTCTGCCCAGCCCCACAGACAGGTGAGCAGGGTGGGACAAGCCCGGTTCTGGAGGGACACCTTGGGGACAGACCTGTGCTGGCACCCGTGCACCCACAGGCACCAAGGGCAGGCAGGGCACCAAGGCTGCAGCGGGCACGGGGCGTGCGGCTGGGTCAGGGAGGGTGGCACAGGGGAGCTGGTTTGGGGACTGTGGCTGGGCCACCATGGCAGTGGGGCACCAGAGCCATGGGCACCAGAGCCATGGGGCACACAGCCATGGGGCACCATGGGGCACAGAGCCATGGGGCACAGAGCCGTGGGGCACAGAGCCGTGGGCACAGAGCCATGGTGCACCAGAGCCATGGGGCACAGAGCCATGGGCACCAGAGCCAGGGAGAGCCATGGTATATGACAGCCATGGGGCACAGAGCCATGGGGTACCATGGGGCACAGAGCCGTGGGCACCAGAGCCATGGGCACAGAGCCATGGGGCACAGAGCCGTGGGCACAGAGCCATGGGGCACCAGAGCCATCGGGCACAGAGCCGTGGGCACCGTGTCCCGGGGCCGTGGATCCAGTGCTGCCCCCAGGGGTGTTCCAGCTGCACGCCGCTGGCGCGGTGCCCGCTCGGGGCGCAGGCAGGAATGCAGCAGTGCAGCTGCGGGGCTGCAGGGCTGCGCTGCCTGCGGCGCTGTCTGGCTGCCAGCCCCATCCCCTCCCTGGCCTCTCCCTCGCCAGCCCCCCACCGGCCTCTCCTCCTCCCCGCTCCCCCTCCGCGGCCTCTTCCTGCTCGGCCGCCGCCGCCGGGATCTTCGGGGCTCAGGTGAGACCCACCCCGCGCCGTGCCAGGGCCGTGCCCCTGCCCGCCGTGTGCCCCCGTGCCCGGCGCGGGGACAGGGCCCGCCACGGGGCCCGTTCATCTCCCGGGGCCGCGTTCCTGCTGCGCTGCCGTGCGGGCACACGCGTGCTGCCAGCTGCTGGGGGCACGGCGGGTCCCCAAAGCAGCCGGCTGCCCGCCCCGGGGGTGCCCAGCTCCCGCTGCTGGCCCTCGTGCCCAGGGAGCCCCACGGCTGCTGGGAGGTGCCCACAGGGCCCCGCTGCGCTCCCTGGGGCAGGGTCTGGTGGGTGGCAGCAGTGGCACGGTGGCACAGGGCAGGAGGGTCACCCGCTGAGGCTCCCGGGCCACGCCTGTGGAGTGGAGCCACTGTCACCCGTCCTGGTGCTGCTGGCCTGGTGGTGCCACAATGGAGCCAGCTGGCCGGGCAGGCGCCCGTCCCCCTGTGGTGCCCGTGGTGGAGTAGAGCTGTGCCCAGCTCAGGCTGGCTGGGAGCAGAGCCGTGCCCAGCCCGGGAGCAGAGCTGTGCCCAGCCTGGAAGCAGAGCTGTGCCCAGCCCAGGAGCAGAGCTGTGCCCAGCCCTGGCTGCCCAGGAGCAGAGCCGTGCCCAGCCCAGGAGCAGAGCTGTGCCCAGCCCAGGAGCAGAGCTGTGCCCAGCCTGGAAGCAGAGCCATGCCCAGCCCGGGAGTAGAGCTGTGCCCAGCCTGGAAGCAGAGCTGTGCCCAGGCCAGGCTGCCCAGGAGCAGAGCCGTGCCCAGCCCAGGAGCAGAGCCATGCCCAGGCCAGGCTGCCCAGGAGCAGAGCCGTGCCCAGCCCGGGAGCAGAGCTGTGCCCAGGCCAGGCTGCCCAGGAGCAGAGCTGTGCCCAGCCCGGGAGCAGAGCTGTGCCCAGCCCAGGAGCAGAGCTGTGCCCAGCCCAGGAGCAGAGCTGTGCCCAGCCCGGGAGCAGAGCTGTGCCCAGCCTGGAAGCAGAGCTGTGCCCAGCCCGGGAGCAGAGCTGTGCCCAGCCTGGAAGCAGAGCTGTGCCCAGCCTGGAAGCAGAGCTGTGCCCAGCCTGGAAGCAGAGCCATGCCCAGCCCGGGAGCAGAGCCGTGCCCAGCCCGGGAGCAGAGCTGTGCCCAGCCTGGAAACAGAGCCGTGCCCAGGCCAGGCTGCCCGGTGGCATAACCTCCTCTCTGTGTCTGGCAGGGGGAAGAGGAGCCCGAGGAGAACCCGAGCAAGGAGGAGAAGCAGGAGCCGGGGACGCCCATGAGGAAAGCGGGGCGGCCCGGGCGGAAGCGCAAGCATGCCCAGGTGAGCCAGCGGGCACCAGCTGGGTGGCAGAGGGTGTCCCCGGGGCTGTCCTGCCCCGTGCCCACACTGGTGGCAGCTCAGCTGCTGGCCTGGCTGCCCCGCGTGCCAGGGTGCTGAGGCAGAGGGGGCTGTCCCTCCCTCCTGGCCCTCCACCAGCCTCCTGTGCCCGGTGGCACCTCCTGCCCTGCCGTGCAATCCCTCCCACCCGGGGGGCTCTGACCCTGCTCCCCACCCTGGGGCTGCTGGGCCCGGGCAGCAGAGCCCCCGAGCCTCTGAGGGCCCCCCAGCTGCTGCCCACGGGTGATGCCCACCCAGCCCTCGCCGGGCCACGGGCACCGTGCCCGCTGGGGGCAGCTGGCAGTCACGGCTGCTGGCACAGGGCACGTGGGGCTGAGCACTCTCGTGGCTCGTCCCTTCCAGCCCTGGTGTGTGCCAGTGGCACTGGGGAGCCACCTCCCCGCAGGGTGGCCAGGTGGCACGTGGCTGGCAGCACGGCGTGGGTGGAGGAGCAGTGTCTCGGGTTCCTGTGGCACTGCAGGCCCCCGGGGACGGGGCTCACACGGTGTCCCCATCCCACAGGAGGGGACAGCGGGGTGACAAACTGGCCCAGGGTGGGCAGGGCCTGGGGACGGGCAGGGCAGGGGCACCTCCGCCCTGGGAGGGCTGCAAATGCTTTTGGGAGAGTTTCTGCCAGCCGGAAGGGGTCACCCTGTGCTGGCACATTTCGGGTCCAGCTGCCTGTCCCTGTCCCTGTCCCTGTCCCTGTCCCTGTCCCTGTCCCTGACCCTGACCCTGTCCCTGTCCCTGTCCCTGTCCCTGTCCCCATCCCTGTCCCTGTCCCTGTCCCTGCTCCTGTCCCTGTCCCTCTCCCTGTCCCTGTCCCTGCTCCTGTCCCTGTCCCTGTCCCCATCCCTGTCCCTGTCCCTGTCCCTGTCCCTGTCCCTGTCCCTGTCCCTGTCCCTGTCCCTGCTCCTGTCCCTGTCCCTGTCCCCATCCCTGTCCCTGTCCCTGTCCCTGTCCCTGTCCCTGTCCCTGTCCCTGTCCCTGCTCCTGTCCCTGTCCCTGTCCCTGTCCCTGTCCCCATCCCTGTCCCTGTCCCTGTCCCTGTCCCTGTCCCTGTCCCTGACCCTGACCCTGTCCCTGTCCCTGTCCCTGTCCCTGTCCCCATCCCTGTCCCTGTCCCTGTCCCTGCTCCTGTCCCTGTCCCTGTCCCCATCCCTGTCCCTGTCCCTGTCCCTGTCCCTGTCCCTGTCCCTGTCCCTGTCCCTGCTCCTGTCCCTGTCCCTGTCCCCATCCCTGTCCCTGTCCCTGTCCCTGTCCCTGTCCCTGTCCCTGTCCCTGCTCCTGTCCCTGTCCCTGTCCCTGTCCCTGTCCCCATCCCTGTCCCTGTCCCTGTCCCTGTCCCTGCTCCTGTCCCTGTCCCTGTCCCCATCCCTGTCCCTGTCCCTGTCCCCATCCCTGTCCCTGTCCCTGTCCCTGTCCCTGTCCCTGCTCCTGTCCCTGTCCCTGTCCCTGACCCTGACCCTGTCCCTGTCCCTGTCCCTGTCCCTGTCCCCATCCCTGTCCCTGTCCCTGTCCCTGCTCCTGTCCCTGTCCCTGTCCCCATCCCTGTCCCTGTCCCTGTCCCTGTCCCTGTCCCTGTCCCTGTCCCTGCTCCTGTCCCTGTCCCTGTCCCCATCCCTGTCCCTGTCCCTGTCCCTGTCCCTGTCCCTGTCCCTGTCCCTGCTCCTGTCCCTGTCCCTGTCCCTGTCCCTGTCCCCATCCCTGTCCCTGTCCCTGTCCCTGTCCCTGCTCCTGTCCCTGTCCCTGTCCCCATCCCTGTCCCTGTCCCTGTCCCCATCCCTGTCCCTGTCCCTGTCCCTGTCCCTGTCCCTGCTCCTGTCCCTGTCCCTGTCCCCATCCCTGTCCCTGTCCCTGTCCCTGTCCCTGCTCCTGTCCCTGTCCCTGTCCCCATCCCTGTCCCTGTCCCTGTCCCTGTCCCTGTCCCTGTCCCTGTCCCTGCTCCTGTCCCTGTCCCTGTCCCCATCCCTGTCCCTGCTCCTGTCCCTGTCCCTGCTCCTGTCCCTGTCCCTGTCCCTGTCCCTGTCCCTGCTCCTGTCCCTGTCCCTGTCCCCATCCCTGTCCCTGTCCCTGTCCCTGTCCCCATCCCTGTCCCTGTCCCTGTCCCCATCCCTGTCCCTGTCCCTGTCCCTGTCCCTGTCCCCATCCCTGTCCCTGTCCCTGTCCCCATCCCTGTCCCTGTCCCTGTCCCTGTCCCCATCCCTGTCCCTGTCCCTGTCCCTGTCCCTGTCCCTGTCCCTGTCCCTGTCCTTGTCCCTGTCCCTGTCCCTGTCCCTGTCCCCATCCCTGTCCCTGTCCCTGTCCCTGTCCCCATCCCTGTCCCTGTCCCTGTCCCCATCCCTGTCCCTGTCCCTGTCCCTGTCCCTGTCCCCATCCCTGTCCCTGTCCCCATCCCTGTCCCTGTCCCTGTCCCTGTCCCCATCCCTGTCCCTGTCCCTGTCCCTGTCCCTGTCCCTGTCCCTGTCCCTGTCCTTGTCCCTGTCCCCATCCCTGTCCCTGCTCCTGTCCCTGTCCCTGTCCCTGTCCCTGCTCCTGTCCCTGTCCCTGTCCCCATCCCTGTCCCTGTCCCTGTCCCCATCCCTGTCCCTGTCCCTGTCCCTGTCCCCATCCCTGTCCCTGTCCCTGTCCTTGTCCCTGTCCCTGTCCCTGTCCCTGTCCTTGTCCCTGTCCCTGTCCCCATCCCCATCCCTGTCCCTGTCCCTGTCCCTGTCCCTGCTCCTGTCCCTGTCCCTGTCCCCATCCCTGTCCCTGTCCCTGTCCTTGTCCCTGTCCGTGTCCCTGTCCCTGTCCCTGTCCTGTCCCTGTCCCTGCCCTGCCGGTGCCAGGGGCACAGCACAGCTGGGGCAGTGTCACTGTGCCAGGGCAGTGTCACTGTGCTGGTGCCACAGCTGGTGCTGGTGCCAGGCTGGTGCCAGAGCTGGCCCCTTGGCCGGCAGCTCCCAGTGCCAGGGGAGCAGAGCTGGCACGGCCAGCCCCAGGCACTGCCAGGGAAGCCCCTGCAGCCGTGACTAACAGTGCCCTCCCTGAGGAGAGCCCGCTGTGCCAGGGGCACGGGGCAGGCTGGGGGAGCTGGCACATGCTGTGGGCACCAGGCTGGCCCTGTGGGTGCCAGCTGGGGGTCCCCAGCAGCCGTGCCCAGGTGGGCAGAGGGGCCTTGCCCTGTCAGCGGTGAGGGGCACAGGGTGCCAGCCGTGGGGCTGGCAGGGCAGGGGCAGGGGGCTGGCTGGCACAGCCCTGTGTCACGGGTGTCACGGTGTGGGTGAGCTGTGCCAGGCTGTGCCAGGCTGTCCTGTGGTGCACTGTGCATGCTGAGCCATGCTGCGCCATGCTATGCCAGGCTGTGCCAGGCTGTGCCAGGCTGTCCTGTGGTGCCCCATGCCATGCTGTGCCATGCTGAGCCATGCTGTGCCATGCTGTGCCAGGCTGTGCCGGGCTGTGCCAGGCTGTCCTGTGGTGCCCCATGCCATGCTGTGCCATGCTGTGCCAGGCTGTGCCAGGCTGTGCTGGGCTGTGCCGGGCTGTACCAGGCTGTCCTGTGGTGCCCCGTGCCATGCTGTGCCATGCTGAGCCTTGCTGAGCCGTGCCGTGCCATGCCATGGCCCCAGTGCCAGCGTCCCCGGTGCCAGCTGCGCCTGGCAGAGGGACACCCCTCAGCAGGGTGGCTCTGTGTGTGGTGCCTCGGGTGACAGGGGCACCTTGCCCGGGCCGGGGTGGGCACAGCAGTCCCCGGTGCCACTCCTGCTGTGCCCCTCGGGAGTGCCCCCAGTGCCAGCCTGTGTCCCGGGCAGCGGGCAGGGCACGGCCGTGCAGGGCAGGCTCCTGGGGCAGGAGAAAGGCAGAGCTTGTGCCAGGGCTCCTTGGCAGGCAGCCTGGCAGGGGGGCAGAGGGCTCCGGTGAGGGGACAGGGTCCCACACCTGCCGGCCCTGTCCCCTGCCCCTCCCTGGTGTGCTCTGAGTGGCAGCACCGGGTTCAGTGAGCTGGGGTGCCAGTCCTGGCCAGGCAGGGGTGCCAGGCTCGGCCAGGGCAGCAGAGAGGGCTGGCAGGGGGCTGGCAGCAGGGCACGGATGGGGCCGTGCAGGGTGTGTGTCCCTGTCCTGGCAGGATGGCACACGAGGGGACACAGGAGCGTGCCAGGACCCTCCTGCCCAGCCGGGCTCCTTGGCAGCGCCAGGGGAGCCTGTGCCACGTGTGCCCAGCGCCCCACGCCAGGGCTGGGCCCCCCAGCTGTCCCAGCGAGGGGCTGGGCTGAGCTCCCGCAGCCCCCAGAGCCCCCAGAGCCCCCAGAGCCCCCAGCCCCCCAAAGCCCACAGCCCCCAGAGCCCCCAGCCCCCCAAACCCCACAGCCCCCCAAGCCCCCAGACCCCCGAGCCCCCAGACCCCAGAGCCCCCAAACCCCAGAGCCCCCAGCCTCACTGAGCCCCCAGAGCCCCCCTGAGCCCCCAGCCCCACTGAGCTCCCACAGCCTCCCTGAATCCCCCAAACCCCCCAGCCTCACTGAGCTCCTGCAGCCCCCAGATCCCCAGAGCCCCCAGCCTCACTGAGCCCCACGGCCTCACTGAACCTCAGAGCCCCCCAAAGCCCCCTGAGCCCCCAGCCCCCCAAACCCCACAGCCCCCCCATTGCCCCCAGCCTCCCCGAACCCCAGCACCCCCAAACCCCTCCCTGAACCCCCCAAACCCCTCAAGCCCGCCAGAGCCCCACAGCCCCCCAAACCCCACAGCCCCCCCATTGCCCCCAGCACCCCCGAACCCCAGCCCCCCCAAACCCCCCAGCCCCCCCATTGCCCCCAGCCCCCCCAAACCCCCCAGCCCCCCGAGCCCCGCAGCCGCCCCGAGTGTCCCCAGCCCCGCTCCTGCCCCGGAGCTCAGCCCGGCGCTGCCGTTTCCTGCCGGGAAGCCCCGGCCCCTGCGATTGTTCCCGCACGGATGCGGCCCCGGCAGGGGCGGGAGCGGGGCCGGGGCCGGGACCCCGACGGCGGCACCGGGACAGGGCTGCACCGGGAGCGGCACCGGGACAGGGCTGCACCGGGAGCGGCACCGGGAGCTGCACCGGGACAGGGCTGCACCGGGAGCGGCACCGGGAGCGGCACCGGGGCTCCTCGGGGACGGGGCTGCACCGGGGTCCGGGGCTGGGAGCTGGCCTGGGCTGGGATCCATCCTGATTTAGGACCTGGCCTGGTGTGGGACCCGTGCTGGTCTGGGACCTGTCTTGGTCTGGGACTCATCCTGGTGTGGGACCTGTCTGGGTCTGGCACCTGTCCTGGTTTAGGGCCTGTCCTGGTGTGGGACCCATCCTCATTTAGGACCTGTCCTGATTTAGGACCCACCCTGATTTAGGACCTGTCCTGGTTTAGGACCCATCTTTGCTTGGCACCTGTCCTGGTGTGGGACCCGTCCTGGTCTGGCACCTGTCCTGGTTTAGGACCTGTCCTGGTTTAGGACCCACCCTGATTTAGGACCTGTCCTGGTGTGGCACCCACCCTGGTGTGGCACCCGTCCTGGTGTGGTGCCCACCCTCGTGCCGTGGCACTGGCAGGGACTCTGCTCCATCCTGCCCCGTTCCAGCTCCCTGCGCTGCCCCCGGCCACGCTGTGCTGTCCCTGCTGTCCCCACCCCGTGGTGGCTGTCTGCCCTCCCCTGGCCTGGCACACCAAGGCCTGGCCTCGCTCACGGCTGGCACGGCGTGCCCATGGCAGTGCCAGGGGGGACAGGCCAGGGAGTCCTGACCCCCTTGTCACACACCTGTCACACACACACACCTGCACATGTGTGTGTCATGAGGTCACCACAGCGTGTCCCTGTCACACTGCCCTGTCCCATGTGCCCGTGGTGATGTGCCCTTGCTGTCCCCTTGCTGTCCCCTTGCTGTCCCTCACCCCAGTGTGGTGGCACAGGCGTGCCAGGCAGGATGGGCAGTGCCAGTGTCCCCCACAGGAGACTGGACACCTGGGGCACATCCCAGCCCCAGCATGTTCTGGTCTGATGGCACCATGGCCCTTGCCCCTGTCCCCAGAGTGTTGTGGCACCTGGCTCTGAAAGTGTCATGGCCCAGTGTCATTCTCCTGTGGTGCCATGTCCCTGCTCCTGGGGGTGCCTTGGCAGCATGTCCAGGTCCCTGTGGTGCCACGTCCCTCTGTCCTGCTCCTGGGGGTGCCATGGCAGCATGTCCAGGTCCCTGTGGTGCCATGTCCCTGCTCCTGGGGGTGCCATGGCAGCATGTCCAGGTCCCTGTGGTGCCACGTCCCTCTGTCCTGCTCCTGGGGGTGCCATGGCAGCATGTCCAGGTCCCTGTGGTGCCATGTCCCTGCTCCTGGGGGTGCCATGGCAGCATGTCCAGGTCCCTGTGGTGCCACGTCCCTCTGTCCTGCTCCTGGGGGTGCCATGGCAGCATGTCCAGGTCCCTGTGGTGCCACGTCCCTCTGTCCTGCTCCTGGGGGTGCCATGGCAGCATGTCCAGGTCCCTGTGGTGCCACGTCCCTCTGTCCTGCTCCTGAGCACTCCATGCCTCCATGTCCTGATCCTCACGGTGTGTCACCTTTTGTTATGGCCCTGAGGATGTCACAGCATTTTGTCATTGTCCCAAAGGCATCTTGTCACTCTGTCCCGTCCTGGGTGTGCGGTGACATTGTGTGGTGGTCTGAGGGCGTTGCTGCAGTGTCCTGGCCCTGAGCAGGCATGGAAATGTGTCCTGGTCATGAGGGTGTCACACACACCTGTGTGTTTGGTGCTGAGTGCCATGGTGGAGTGTCCTGGTGCTCAGGGTGACACAGCAGGGTGTCCTGGTGTCAGGGTGACACAGCAGCGTGTCCTGGTCCATCAGGGTGTCACACACACCTGTGTGTTTGGTCCTGAGTGCCATGGTGGAGTGTCCTGGTGTCAGGGTGACACAGCAGCGTGTCCTGGTCCATCAGGGTGACACAGCAGCATGTCCTGGTGTCAGGGTGACACAGTGTCCTGGTCCATCAGGGTGACACAGCAGCCTGTCCTGGTGTCAGGGTGACACAGCAGTATGTCCTGGTCCATCAGGGTGTCACCCCCATGTCTGCAGGCCCTGGGGCTGCCGTGACACCGAGCCCTGGCCCCAGGTGTCCCCTGGGCAGGCCACACGTGGCACGCACGAGGTGGGGCTGGCACTTTCAGCGCCATGTGCTGCTGTCCCCCCCCCCAGCACCAACGCAGCCCCCGCCCTGTCCCAGCAGGCGGACAGCAGTGACACCCCCAAAGACAGCGCGGCCGTCCCCAAGTGCCCCCCGCCGTGCCCCGAGGCCAGCCCCGCCGAGCCGCTGCCCAACGGGGACGTGGAGGGGGACGCGGAGGAGGCCGGGGCCAGCCCCAAGGGCGGCCGGCCCGAGGAGGACGAGACGGAGAGCCTGGCGGGCGGGGAGCCGGGCCGGGCGCTGGAGAACGGCCGCTGCACGCCCCGGGAGGGGCTGGACGCGCCCGCCGACGAGGGAGAGCTGGCCCCCTCCGACCCCCAGAAGAAACGCGGCAGGAGGAAACTCCTGGAGGCCACAGAGAAAGGTAACAGCGCGGCCTTGGGGGATCCCACCTGCCACAGGGACCCCGGGACCCCCACGGACCCTGAGAACCCCCAGCCCCCTGAGACCCCTGGGACCCCCACGGACCCCCAGAGACCCTGAGGACCCCCAGCCCTTCAGGGACCTCCAGACCTTCAAGGACTCTCAGCCCCCAGGGACCCCTGGTCCTTCAGGGACCCCCAGCCCCCCAGAGACTCCCAGCACCCCAGGGACCCCAGGGACCCCCAGCCCCTCAGGGACCCCCAGCCCCTCAGGGACCCCCAGCCCTTCAGAGACCCCCAGCCCCCCAGAGCCCGGGATCCCCGGTGTGGCACGGGCAGGGAGGGCAGAGCCCGGGATCCCCGGTGTGGCACGGGCCCGGGGCAGAGCCCGGGATCCCCGGTGTGGCACGGGCAGGGAGGGCAGAGCCCGGGGATCCCCGGTGTGGCACGGGCCCAGGGCAGAGCCCGGGATCCCCGGTGTGGCACGGGCCCAGGGCAGAGCCCGGGGATCCCCGGTGTGGCAGGGGCAGGGAGGGCAGAGCCCGGGATCCCTGGTGTGGCACGGGCAGGGAGGGCAGAGCCCGGGATCCCCAGTGTGGCACGGGCAGGGAGGGCAGAGCCCGGGATCCCCGGTGTGGCACGGGCAGGGGGGGCAGAGCCCGGGATCCCCGGTGTGGCACGGGCAGGGAGGGCAGAGCCCGGGATCCCCGGTGTGGCACGGGCAGGGAGGGCAGAGCCCGGGATCCCTGGTGTGGCACGGGCAGGGAGGGCAGAGCCCGGGATCCCCGGTGTGGCACGGGCAGGGGGGGCAGAGCCCGGGATCCCCGGTGTGGCACGGGCAGGGAGGGCAGAGCCCGGGATCCCCAGTGTGGCACGGGCCCGGGGCAGAGCCCGGGGATCCCCGGTGTGGCACGGGCAGGGAGGGCAGAGCCCGGGGATCCCCGGTGTGGCACGGGCCCGGGGCAGAGCCCGGGGATCCCCGGTGTGGCACGGGCAGGGAGGGCAGAGCCCGGGATCCCCGGTGTGGCACGGGCCCGGGGCAGAGCCCGGGGATCCCAGGGCACCCAGGACAGGAGCAGAGGCCAGGGCCCGGGCTGGAGCCCGAGGGTCCCTCTGGAGCTCGGGACAGCCTTCTCAGCACTCCCAGCTCCGGCACTCGGCCCTTCCTGACTGCAATCATCACAGACTGACCGGCCATGGCGAGCCTGTGCCGAGCCAGGGGGGGTCCGGAGGGGCACGGAGCTGGGATGGAGCTGGAAGAGGCAGGGACAGAGATGGAAGAGGCAGGGATGGAGATGGAAGAGGCAGGAATGGCCAGAGCAGGCAGGGATAACTGGGGCAGGCAGGGATGGATTTGGAAGAGGCAGGGATGGAGCTGGAAGAGGCAGGGATCAAGCTGGAAGAGGCAGGGATGGAGATGGAAGAGGCAGGCATGGCCAGGACAGGCAGGGATGGCTGGATGGGGCAGGCAGGGATGGAGCTGGAAGAGGAAGGGATGGAGCTTAAACAAGCAAGGACAGAGCTGGCAGAGGCAGGGACAGAGCTGGAAGAGGCAGGGATGGCTGGGGCAGGCTGGGATGTATTTGGAAGAGGTTGGGATGGAGCTGGAAGAGGCAGGCATGGCTGGGACAGGCAGGGATGGCCAGGGCAGGCAGGGAGGGTTGGAAGGGGCAGGCATGGCTGGGGCAGGCAGGGATGGCTGAGCCAGGCTGGGATGTATTTCGAAGAGGTTGGGATGGAGCTGGAAGAGGCAAGGACAGAGCTGGCAGAGGCAGGGACAGAGCTGGAAGAGGCAGGCATGGCTGGGGCAGGCAGGGATGGTTGGAAGGGGCAGGCATGGCTGGGGCAGGCAGGGATGGCTGAGCCAGGCTGGGATGCAGCTGGCAGAGGCAGGGACGGCGCTGGCAGAGGCAGGCACGGCAGGCACGGCGGGATGGATGCATGGATGAGCCGCACGCTGCAGATGCTGCCGCAGTCACGAGGCGCAGCCGCGGGAGCGCCGCAGCCGCGCTGGGGGGAGCGGGGGGGCCCGGGCAGCCGGACCCGGCTGCGGTGTCCGAGCGGTGCCAGGGCCCCGGGGCAGCGGGGGCAGCGAGCCCCATCCCTGCCCGCCTCCCTCCGGCTCCATCCCTGCCTCCCTCCGGCTCCATCCCTGCCTCCCAGCTCCATCCCTGCCTCCCTCCCGGCTCCATCCCTGCCTCCCAGCTCCATCCCTGCCTCCCTCCCGGCTCCATCCCTCCCTCCCAGCTCCATCCCTGCCTCCCAGCTCCATCCCTCCCTCCCTCCCAGCTCCATCCCTGCCTCCCAGCTCCATCCCTCCCTCCCGGCTCCATCCCTCCCTCCCGGCTCCATCCCTGCCTCCCTCCGGCTCCATCCCTGCCTCCCAGCTCCATCCCTGCCTCCCTCCCAGCTCCATCCCTGCCTCCCGGCTCCATCGCTGCCTGCCTCCCTCCGGCTCCATCCCTGCCTCCCTCAGCTCCATCCCTGCCTCCCAGCTCCATCCCTCCCTCCCAGCTCCATCCCTGCCTCCCTCCGGCTCCATCCCTGCCTCCCTCAGCTCCATCCCTGCCTCCCGGCTCCATCCCTGCCTCCCTCCCGGCTCCATCCCTCCCTCCCAGCTCCATCCCTGCCTCCCTCCCGGCTCCATCCCTGCCTCCCTCCCGGCTCCCTCCCAGCTCCATCCCTCCCTCCCAGCTCCATCCCTCCCTCCCTCCCAGCTCCATCCCTGCCTCCCTCCCGGCTCCATCCCTGCCTCCCTCAGCTCCATCCCTGCCTCCCTCCCAGCTCCATCCCTGCCTCCCTCAGCTCCATCCCTGCCTCCCTCCCAGCTCCATCCCTCCCTCCCAGCTCCATCCCTCCCTCCCGGCTCCATCCCTGCCTCCCTCCCAGCTCCATCCCTGCCTCCCTCCCATTTCCACACCCCGGGCCGGGGTCACCGGCTCCTTCCAGCGCCGGGCTCGGACCCTGCCGGGGCTCGGGGATCCCGTGCCTGGACGAGCCACGGGAAATCCCCCCTTCACCCAGTGCCCCCAGCGTGACCAGTCCCGGTGACAGAGGGGACCGGCATCTCAGAACAGGCCCCTCTCCCGTGCCTCAGTTTCCCCCTGTGGATGAGGATGGGATGTCTGCAGTACCAGACACTCTGCTGCCCTATGTTCCAGCGTGTCCCCTGCCATCCCAGTGTCCTGCAGCGTGCCACGCTGTCCTGCAATGCCCCCCCTTGTCCCCTGACATCCCAGTGTCCTGCAATGCCCCCCCTTGTCCCCTGCCATCCCAGTGTCCTGCAGCGTGCCACGCTGTCCTGCAATGCCCCCCCTTGTCCCCTGCTGTCCCCCAGCCCTGGGCTCCCCTCCTGCTCAGGCCTTGCAGCTTTGGGGGGCTCCAGCTGCCATGGGGGGCTGGATCCCCACGTGCCAGCTGCAGGGTGCCATCCCAGCGTCACTCTGGGCCACCCCGGCTCTGTGCCAGCGTGCCCAGCAGGCAGGCCCGGGTGCCAGGGGTGCCAGCAGCGGGCGGGAGCCCCCGGCCCAGCCCTCAGCACCCCGCGCCGCGGCGTTCTCAGCCCCCAGAGCCTCGGGGTTATTTTTAGCCGCTTTCCTGGCAGCGCTCGGCAGCCCTGCGGATGTGCCGCGAGCACAGGAAGCAGCGGGGCTGCGCCGCTTCCCCTGCCCGCCGGGGGGGTCCCCGCCCGGACCCCCCAACCCGCGGGGCACAGCAGCCCGGGCTGGGGGCTCTGCAGGGGCTGCCAGGCCCCCAGCGCCCGGAGCCGTGGCTGGCCCCGTGCCCCTGGAGTCCCGGGTGCGCCCCGTGTCCCTGCGGGGTCCTGGGTGTGCCCCGTGTCCCCCCGGGGGTCCTGGGTGTGCCCCGTGTCCCCCGGGGGTCCTGGGTGTGCCCCGAGTCCCCCCGGGGGTCCTGGGTGTGCCCCGTGTCCCTGCGGGGTCCCGGGCGTGCCCCGAGTCCCCCCGGGGGTCCTGGGTGTGCCCCGTGTCCCCCGGGGGTCCTGGGTGTGCCCCGTGTCCCCCGGGGGTCCCGCGGCCCCGCGCTGACGCCGCTCTCTGTTCGTGTGCAGGCAAGGACGAGAAGGAGGAAAACAACTTCGACACCCTGAAAATGGAGGCAAGTACGGGCTGGGGCTGCACCCTGCACGGCTGTGCCCAGGAGTGGGCACGGCCCAGCCCAGGGGATGGGCACAGCCCCACAAGCACCCCAGGGGATGGGCACAGCCCCACAGCCATCCCAGGGGATGGGCACTGCCCCACAGCCACCCCAGGGGATGGGCATGGCCACCCCAGGGGATTGCACAGCCCCACAGCCACCCCAGGAGATGGGCACGGCCCCACAGCCACCCCAGGGGATTGCACAGCCCCACAGCCCACCTGGCAGTGTGGTGCTCCTCGTGCCCACGGGCACCGTCTCCCCCTCTCCCTCGGCACCGGTGGCCATGGGGGAGCAGCAGGGCCCACATCCCCACAGGAAGGGGGTCCTGGGGGGTCCTGGGGGGTCCTGGGCTCCTGTGCCCCACAGCCGCACACCGGGCAGCACTTGCTGCTGTGTGGGCACGGGTGGCACCGGGCTGTGCCAGGTCAGAGCCCCCCTCCAGCCCTCCCCTCAGCTCCCTCAGTTCTCTGGGCACGGTGTGTTGGGTCTGCTTTGGGGCAGATCTGTGCCTGGATGGCACCGGCGGTGCCCACCAAGGTGCAGCTGTGATGCCATGGCACCCGGGTGATTGAATCCCAGGCTGGTTTGGGCTGGAGGGCACCTCAGGGTTCATCCATGCAGGGACAGACTGAGCTGCTCCGAGCCGTGCCCAGTGTGCCCTGGAGCACTGCCAGGGCTCCCGGGGCAGCCGCAGCATCTCTGGCACCCTGTGCCAGGGCAGCACCACCTCACAGGGCAGAACTTCTGCCCAGCATCACATCTCAGGTCCTGGTGCACACGTGGGCCAGGCCATGCTCGTGTGCCCAGGCAGGCAGTGCCCCCCTTGCCCACCTCCCCACGCATGAGGTGTCCCCAGGGCAGCTCTGCTGTGTCCCCTGTGCCATCCCCAAGCCGTGGCTGGCCCTGGCAGTGCCGTGCTGGCCCTGGCAGTGCCCTCACCCCCCTCTCTCTCTGGCAGTGCCATGGCTAGCCCTGGCAGTGCCGTGCTGGCCCTGGCAGTGCTGTGGTTGGTCCTGGCAGTGCCATGGCTGGCCCTGGCAGTGCCCTCACCCCTCTCTGTCCATGGCAGTGCCGTGCTGGCCCTGGCAGTGCCGTGCTGGCTCTGGCAGTGCCCTCACCCCCCTCTCTCCGTGGCAGTGCCGTGCTGGCCCTGGCAGTGCCGTGCCCAGCCCTGGCAGTGCCGTGCTGGCCCTGGCAGTGCCCTCACCCCCCTCTCTCTCTGGCAGTGCCGTGGCAGGCCCTGGCAGTGCCCTCACCCCCCTCTCTCCGTGGCAGTGCCGTGCTGGCCCTGGCAGTGCCGTGCCCAGCCCTGGCAGTGCCGTGCTGGCCCTGGCAGTGCCGTGCTGGCCCTGGCAGTGCCCTCACCCCCCTCTCTGTCCATGGCAGTGCCGTGCCCGGCCCTGGCAGTGCCCTCACCCCCCTCTCCCTGGCAGGGCTCGCGCGGGCGGCTCCGCGGCGGGCTGGGCTGGGAGTCGAGCCTGCGGCAGCGGCCGATGCAGCGGCACACCTTCCAGGCCGGGGACCCCTACTACATCAGCAAGAGGAAGCGCGACGAGTGGCTGGCACGCTGGAAGCGGGAGGTGAGCGCTGGCACCGGGGCTGGCACCGCGGGGACACTGCGGGGGTGGTGGGCACGCACGGGGGCTCGGTGGGCACACAGGGGGTGGTGGGCACACAGGGGGTGGTGGGCACACACGGGGGCTCGGTGGGCACACAGGGGGTGGTGGGCACACACGGGGGGTGGTGGGCACACGGGGGGTGGTGGGCACACACAGGGGTGGTGGGCACACAGGGGTGGTGGGCACACACGGGGGGTGGTGGGCACACAGGGGTGGTGGAAAGGCTGCTCCGTGCTGCCGGTGTGTCGCTGCCCCACTGGCACCTGAGTGTGGTCCCCGGCTCCGTTCCTCACCCCCGTGCCCCTGGGGCTGCCCTCTCGGGCTTGGTGACACAGCCACGGGCAGCAGTCCATTCCTGATGTTTTCCCCAGAACCAGCCCGTGACACAGCCGGGCTCGTGGCAGGAGCTGGCAGCCACAGTGCCAGCCATGACTCGTGGGCAGCAGGGACAGGGCCCTGCGGGTGCCCCGGGGTCCCCGTCACAGCCCTCGCCCCGTTCTGGCATTGTCCCCCCTGCCAGCGGGTCTCCCTGGCAGTGTGTCCCCTTGTGCCACCTCCTGGGCACTATTTGTAGCCCTGCTGCCAGCACCCTGCTGCTGGCACCCACAGGGACAGTGGCACAGCCAGGGTGTCCCACTGGGCATGGCTGCCATGGCCAGGCCATGCTGTGAGGCACAGGGCATGGCTGACACAGCCACGGTGTCCCCACGGGACACAGGGCACAGCTGGCACATCCACAGTGCCACACAGGGCATGGCTGACACGGCCACGGTGTCCCCATGGGGCACAGCTGGCACATTCAGTGCCCCACAGGGCACAGGGCATGGCTGACACAGCCATGGTGTCCCCATGGGACACAGGGCACAGGGCATGGCTGACACAGCCATGGTGTCCCCATGGGGCACAGCTGGCACATTCAGTGCCCCACAGGGCATGGCCCTTCCCTGCCCTGGCGGGGTCCCGGGCACAGCCCCCTGTCCTGCCCCGTGTCCCCAGACCAGGGCCCTTGGCACTGGCAGGTTCCTGGGCGTGGGGCCCCCCCGAGCCTGCAGGTCCCCAAGCCGTGGGGCCTCCAGAGCTGTCACTGCTCACTCCTGGCCGTGACTTGGGGGGCAGAGCTGGCTGGGGGCACAATGACCATTCACAGCTGCTGTGCCAGCCCCGCCCGTGTCCCACTCTGGGGACACTCCCCCCGTCTGTCTCAGCTGGGGTCACCAGCCCTGCTGCCGTGGGCACAGGGACAACCCAGCCCCCTCCAGCCTGGCCTCCTCTTCCTCGCCCCCCAGCCTCGGAGGGGTGCAGCTGGCAGGGGGACAGGGACACCAGGGTCAGTGTGGGGACAGGGACACGGGGACAGGGACACCAGGGTCAGTGTGGGGACAGGGACACGGGGACAGGGACACCAGGGTCAGTGTGGGGACAGGGACACAGAGACAGGGACAGCCAGGGTCAGTGTGGGGACAGGGACACAGAGACAGGGACACGGGGACAGGGACACGGGGACAGGGACAGCCTGGGTCAGTGTGGGGACAGGGACATGGGGACAGGGACACCAGGGTCAGTGTGGGGACAGGGACACCAGGGTCAGTGTGGGGACAGGGACACAGAGACAGGGACAGCCTGGGTCAGTGTGGGGACAGGGACACGGGGACAGGGACATGGGGACAGGGACACCAGGGTCAGTGTGGGGACAGGGACACGGGGACAGGGACATGGGGACAGGGACAGCCTGGGTCAGTGTGGGGACAGGGACACGGGGACAGGGACATGGGGACAGGGACAGCCTGGGTCAGTGTGGGGACAGGGACACGGGGACAGGGACATGGGGACAGGGACACCAGGGTCAGTGTGGGGACAGGGACACGGGGACAGGGACATGGGGACAGGGACAGCCTGGGTCAGTGCAGGGACAGGGACACGGGGACAGGGACATGGGGACAGGGACAGCCTGGGTCAGTGCAGGGACAGGGACACGGGGACAGGGACAGCCTGGGTCAGTGCAGGGACAGGGACACGGGGACAGGGACAGCCAGGGTCAGTGCAGGGACAGGGACACGGGGACAGGGACAGCCTGGGTCAGTGTGGGGACAGGGACACGGGGACAGGGACAGCCTGGGTCAGTGTGGGGACAGGGACATGGGGACAGGGACACCAGGGTCAGTGCAGGGACAGGGACACGGGGACAGCACAGGGACACCCAGGGTCAGTGTGGGGACACCCAGGGTCAATGCAGTGACACAGACACCCAGGGTCAGTGCAGGGACAGGGACACGGGGACAGGGACACCAGGGCAGGCGCTGTCCCCTCTGGTGTCCACACTGGGACCCTCAGGCTGGGACCCCCACCCCGTGGCAGCTGGGGAGATGGAGATGGAGTGGGGGCAGGGGTTGGGGTGAAGATGAGGGCATGGGGCAAGGGATGAAGGAGGGGATGGGATGGGGATGGGGATGGGACAGGGGTGGGGATGGGATGGGATGGGATGGGATGGGATGGGGCAGGGAATGGAATGGGGCAGGGGGTGGCAGTGCAGGTGGAATGAAGATGAAGATGAAGATGAAGGTGAGGGTGGGGGTGAGGCAAGGACAGCGGTGGGGGATGGAGCTGAGGATGACGATCAGGGTGGGGGAGGACAGGGCTGCCAGAGCTGCCGGTGGCCCCAGGGCAGAGATCCTCGGGGACAATTGTCCGGCGGGGAGAGCCAGGCCATGTCCCTTAACGACCGGCGATGGGACATTTCCTGTCCCCCCGGGACACTGCGGGGGGTCCTGCGGCGACCCTGCCCCAGGACACTCCGGGTGGCACCCACCACCCCCTGTCCCCGGCCCGGGCCCTCCTGTCCCCAAACACGCCAGGTCCCCGAGCCGAGCCGGGCGGGAGGAAGCGGGGGGTCCCTGCTGTCACCCTGTGTGCCCGGAGCACCGCGGGGGTGGCACTGCCCGCCAGAGTGAGCACACACCAGTGACCGTACTGGGCTGAACTGGGCTGAACTGGGACTGTGAGCACAGACCAGTGACCGTACTGGGCTGAACTGGGCTGAACTGGGACTGTGAGCACAGACCAGTGACCGTACTGGGCTGAACTGGGACTGTGAGCACAGACCAGTGACTGTACTGGGCTGAACTGGGCTGAACTGGGACTGTGAGCACACACCAGTGACCCTACTGGGCTGAACTGGGCTGAACTGGGACTGTGAGCACAGACCAGTGACCGTACTGGGCTGAACTGGGCTGAACTGGGACTGTGAGCACACACCAGTGACCCTACTGGGCTGAACTGGGCTGAACTGGGACTGTGAGCACACACCAGTGACTGTACTGGGCTGAACTGGGCTGAACTGGGACTGTGAGCACACACCAGTGACCGTACTGGGCTGAACTGGGACTGTGAGCACAGACCAGTGACTGTACTGGGCTGAACTGGGCTGAACTGGGACTGTGAGCAAGGACCAGTGACTGTACTGGGCTGAACTGGGCTGAACTGGGACTGTGAGCACACACCAGTGACCCTACTGGGCTGAACTGGGACTGTGAGCACAGACCAGTGCCCGTACTGGGCTGAACTGGGCTGAACTGGGACTGTGAGCACAGACCAGTGACTGTACTGGGCTGAACTGGGCTGAACTGGGACTGTGAGCACAGACCAGTGACTGTACTGGGCTGAACTGGGCTGAACTGGGACTGTGAGCACAGACCAGTGACTGTACTGGGCTGAACTGGGCTGAACTGGGCAGGGTGAGCACAGACCAGTGCCCGTACTGGGCTGTACTGGGCTGAACTGGGACTGTGAGCACAGACCAGTGCCCGTACTGGGCTGAACTGGGCTGAACTGGGACTGTGAGCACAGACCAGTGACTGTACTGGGCTGAACTGGGCTGAACTGGGACTGTGAGCACAGACCAGTGACCGTACTGGGCTGAACTGGGCTGAACTGGGACTGTGAGCACAGACCAGTGCCCGTACTGGGCTGAACTGGGACTGTGAGCACAGACCAGTGACTGTACTGGGCTGAACTGGGCTGAACTGGGACTGTGAGCACAGACCAGTGCCCGTACTGGGCTGAACTGGGCTGAACTGGGACTGTGAGCACAGACCAGTGCCCGTACTGGGCTGAACTGGGCTGAACTGGGACTGTGAGCACAGACCAGTGACTGTACTGGGCTGAACTGGGCTGAACTGGGACTGTGAGCACAGACCAGTGACTGTACTGGGCTGAACTGGGCTGAACTGGGACTGTGAGCACAGACCAGTGACTGTACTGGGCTGAACTGGGCTGAACTGGGACTGTGAGCACAGACCAGTGACCGTACTGGGCTGAACTGGGCTGAACTGGGACTGTGAGCACAGACCAGTGACCGTACTGGGCTGAACTGGGCTGAACTGGGACTGTGAGCACAGACCAGTGACCGTACTGGGCTGAACTGGGCTGAACTGGGACTGTGAGCACAGACCAGTGACTGTACTGGGCTGAACTGGGCTGAACTGGGACTGTGAGCACAGACCAGTGACTGTACTGGGCTGAACTGGGCTGAACTGGGCAGGGTGAGCACAGACCAGTGACCGTACTGGGCTGAACTGGGACTGTGAGCACAGACCAGTGACTGTACTGGGCTGAACTGGGACTGTGAGCACAGACCAGTGACCGTACTGGGCTGAACTGGGCTGAACTGGGACTGTGAGCACAGACCAGTGACTGTACTGGGCTGAACTGGGCTGAACTGGGACTGTGAGCACAGACCAGTGACTGTACTGGGCTGAACTGGGACTGTGAGCACAGACCAGTGACTGTACTGGGCTGAACTGGGCTGAACTGGGACTGTGAGCACAGACCAGTGACCGTACTGGGCTGAACTGGGCTGAACTGGGACTGTGAGCACAGACCAGTGACTGTACTGGGCTGAACTGGGACTGTGAGCACAGAGCAGTGACTGTACTGGGCTGAACTGGGCTGAACTGGGACTGTGAGCACAGACCAGTGACTGTACTGGGCTGAACTGGGACTGTGAGCACAGACCAGTGACTGTACTGGGCTGAACTGGGACTGTGAGCACAGACCAGTGACCGTACTGGGCTGAACTGGGACTGTGAGCACAGACCAGTGACTGTACTGGGCTGAACTGGGCTGAACTGGGACTGTGAGCACAGACCAGTGACTGTACTGGGCTGAACTGGGCTGAACTGGGACTGTGAGCACAGACCAGTGACTGTACTGGGCTGAACTGGGACTGTGAGCACAGACCAGTGACCGTACTGGGCTGAACTGGGACTGTGAGCACAGACCAGTGACCGTACTGGGCTGTACTGGGCTGAACTGGGCAGGGTGAGCACAGACCAGTGACTGTACTGGGCTGAACTGGGCTGAACTGGGACTGTGAGCACAGACCAGTGACTGTACTGGGCTGAACTGGGCTGAACTGGGACTGTGAGCACAGACCAGTGACTGTACTGGGCTGAACTGGGCTGAACTGGGACTGTGAGCACAGACCAGTGACTGTACTGGGCTGAACTGGGCTGAACTGGGACTGTGAGCACAGACCAGTGCCCGTACTGGGCTGAACTGGGCTGAACTGGGACTGTGAGCACAGACCAGTGACCGTACTGGGCTGAACTGGGCTGAACTGGGACTGTGAGCACAGACCAGTGACCGTACTGGGCTGAACTGGGCTGAACTGGGACTGTGAGCACAGACCAGTGACTGTACTGGGCTGAACTGGGCTGAACTGGGGCTGTGAGCACAGACCAGTGACTGTACTGGGCTGAACTGGGACTGTGAGCACAGACCAGTGACTGTACTGGGCTGAACTGGGCTGAACTGGGCAGGGTGAGCACAGACCAGTGACCGTACTGGGCTGAACTGGGCAGGGTGAGCACAGACCAGTGACTGTACTGGGCTGAACTGGGCTGAACTGGGACTGTGAGCACACACCAGTGACCCTACTGGGCTGAACTGGGCTGAACTGGGACTGTGAGCACAGACCAGTGACTGTACTGGGCTGAACTGGGCTGAACTGGGACTGTGAGCACAGACCAGTGACTGAACTGGGCTGAACTGGGACTGTGAGCACAGACCAGTGACTGTACTGGGCTGAACTGGGCTGAACTGGGACTGTGAGCACAGACCAGTGACTGTACTGGGCTGAACTGGGACTGTGAGCACAGACCAGAGCCCGTACTGGCCGGACTGGTCTGTACTGGGCCGTGCCCGCCGTGCCCCCGGCCCCCCGGCCCCGGGCTCTGTGTGTGGGGCGGCTCCCGCCGTGCGGGGCCGGGCCCCCGGGGCTCGCCGCCCCCGCCCCGTCCCGCCGCTCCGCACAAAGGCCGGGGGGCCGCGGCCCCGCCACAGAAGGCGGCGGGAGGCGCAGCCCGCACCGGAGCACGGCCGCGGGCCCGTGAGTAGCGGGCGGGACAGCGGGGCTGGGGTGGGCACCGGCACCGGCACCGGCACCGGCACCGGAGCGCTCGGCTCCGCTCGGCTCCGCGCCGGCACTCCGCTCGGCTCCCTTCGGAACCGCTCGGTTCTACTCGGGGCCGTCCCGGAGGTGGCTCGGCTCTTTTCGCTCCTCTCGGCTGCGCTCGGCTCTTTTCGGACCTCTCGGTTCTGCCCGCTCGCCTCGGCTCCGGCCCGGCCGCCGCTCGGGTCTCTTCGGCTCCTCTCGGTCACTGTGATTCCGCTCGGGTTCTTTCGGTTCCGCTCGGTTCCACTCGGGCCCTTTCGGTTCTCCCTCGGTTCCGGTCCGGCCCGTGCCCCCCCCCCGCCCCCCACCGCAGCCAACCAGCCGGGCCGGGAGGCACCACGTGACCCGGAGCCCAGACAAAGGGCCGCCGGGCTGACCCGCACCGGCCCGGCCGGCTCCGCGCGTTCCGGCTCCGCGCGTTCCGCCCCGGCCCGGGCCCGCCGGGCCCCGCGGGTACGGCTCCGGTACCGGCACCGCCACCGGCACCACCGCGGGCCGGGCCGCGCGGGGACATCCCGGGGGGCTCGGGGGGGGGGGGCCTGGAGGGGGTGACATGGACCGGGATGGGCTCGGGGGGTACCGGGAGGGGCTTGGGGGGTACCGGGATGGGCCCGGGAGATACCGGGATGGGCTCGGGGGTACCGGGATGGGATTGCAGGTACCGGGATGGGCTTGGGGGATACCGGGATGTGCACAGAGGGTACCGGGATGGGCTCGGAGCTCTCGGGATGGTCCCGGGATAAGCATAGACAGTACCGGGATGGGCTCGGGGGGGTACCGGGATAGACCCGGGAGGTACCGGGATGGGCTCGGGATGGTCCCGGGATGGGCTCGGGGCTCCCGGGATGAGTGCCGAGGTCCCGGCACGGGCCCCGGTCTAAGTCCCGGGGTCAGTGCCGGGGCTCAGCGGGGGAAACTGAGGCACGGGAGCTGCCCGGTGCCACGGCGTGCCCCTCGGTGCCCGCAGGCCGAGAAGAAGGCCAAGGTGATCGCCGTGATGAACGTGGTGGAGGAGCCGGCGCGGGCCGAGGCGCAGAAGGAGGAGGAGGCCAGCCCGCCGCCCGGGCCGCAGCAGCCCACCGACCCCGCCTCGCCCAGCGTGGCCACCACGCCCGAGCCCGCCGTGGCCGAGGCGGGCGACAAGAACACCTCCAAGTCGGCCGACGACGAGCCCGAGTACGAGGTGAGGGCCGCGGAGTGTCCGTGCTCAGCCCCGGGGCCGGTGTGCCCCGTGCCCTGCCCGGTGTGCCCGCGCTCAGCCCCCTGCCCGGTGTGCCCACACTCAGCCCCGTGCCCGGTGTGCCCGCGCTCAGCCCCGTGCCCGGTGTGCCCGCGCTCAGCCCCGTGCCCGGTGTGCCCCGTGCCCTGCCCGGTGTGCCCGCGCTCAGCCCCGTGCCCGGTGTGCCCGCGCTCAGCCCCGTGCCCGGTGTGCCCGCACTCAGCCCCGTGCCCTGCCCGCAGGACGGCCGCGGCTTCGGCATCGGCGAGCTGGTGTGGGGCAAGCTGCGCGGCTTCTCGTGGTGGCCCGGGCGCATCGTGTCCTGGTGGATGACCGGGCGCAGCCGCGCCGCCGAGGGCACCCGCTGGGTCATGTGGTTCGGCGACGGCAAGTTCTCGGTGGTGAGTGGCACCCCGCGGGCATGGCGGGGGCGGAGGGGGACAGCGGGGGACAGCGGGCCCGCCCGTGTCACCGCCGCCCCGCTGTCCCCAGGTGTGCGTGGAGAAGCTGCTGCCCCTGAGCTCCTTCGCCAGCGCCTTCCACCAGGCCACCTACAACAAGCAGCCCATGTACCGCAAGGCCATCTACGAGGTGCTGCAGGTGAGGGGACACTGCGGGCCACGGGGACACTGCTGGGACAGCAGGGACACTGCCGAGACAGGGGGTGACACTGCCAGGACAGGGGGACACTGCTGGGGCAGCAGGGACACTGCCGAGACAGGGGGTGACACTGCCAGGACAGGGGGACACTGCCGAGACAGCAGAGACACTGCTGAGCCACGGGGACACTGCCGGGGCAGCAGGGACACTGCCGGGGCAGCAGGGACACTGCCAGGACAGGGGGTGACACTGCCAGGCCACGGGGACACTGCCAGGGCAGCAGGGACACTGCTGGGGCAGCAGGGACTCTCCTGAGACATCCCAGGGCACTGGCTCCACCTGTGGAAGCAGCAGCTGCCTCTGCACCCTGCCAGGACCCAGCCCTGCCTCCCCTCCTGCCCCACCTGGAGGGCTCTGAAAGGGCCTGGGGGTGTGGGGGACCCCCGAGGACATTTGTGCTCCTTAAGGACCCCCAAGGACATTTCTGCTCCTTAAGGACCCCCAAGGACATTTGTGCTCCTTAAGGACCCCCCCCACAAGGACATTTGTGCCCTTTCAGGCGTTGGGGTGTCTGGGGATCAGCTGTCCCAGCCTGGGGGGGATCCTGGCTTTGGGGTCTCCTGGCCGTGGTGGTCCCCCGAGGCTGGGCCTGCCTGTCTGGGCAGTGTGGAGCCGGCCGGGGGCCGAGGGTGGGGAGGTGACCCCTGCACCCCCTGCCCCCCCCAGGTGGCCAGCAGCCGGGCCGGGAAGATCTTCCCCGCGTGCCCCGAGAACGACGAGACCGACACGTCCAAGGTGGTGGAGATCCAGAACAAGCAGATGATCGAGTGGGCCCTGGGCGGCTTCCAGCCCTCGGGCCCCAAGGGGCTGGAGCCCCCCGAAGGTGAGCGGGCTCAGGGACCACCAGGGCCAGCAGCTCGGGTGGCACCAGGGTGCCACGGGCCCGGGCAGGGAGGTCCCGGGGGGCTGTGACCCTGCTGGGGGGACCCTGGCGGTGTGACCCGAATGGGGACCCCGCCGATGGCCCCGCTGATGGCCCCCGGTCCCGCAGAGGAGAGGAACCCCTACAAAGAAGTTTACACGGAGATGTGGGTGGAGCCCGAGGCAGCCGCCTACGCGCCGCCCCCGCCCGCCAAGAAGCCCCGCAAAAGCACAACCCAGGAGAAGCCCAAGGTCAAGGAGATCATCGACGAGCGCACCCGAGGTACCGCGGCCGCCCCGGGCCCCTCTCCTGGCTGCGGGGCTGCCCGGGGGTCCCTCCCCTCAGCCCCTGATCCCTGTCCCCCCAGAGCGGCTGGTGTACGAGGTGCGGCAGAAGTGCAGGAACATCGAGGGTGAGTGCGGGGCTGGGCACGGCTGGGGGGGTCTGTGCTGCCTGCCCGGGCACCCCCGGGCGCGGGGGGCACGCGGGGCCGTGGGGCAGCTCGCCTCGTGCCACCCCTCAGCAGCTGTGACGTGGCAGTGGCCCACCCTGGAGGGCGGCAGGGACCCCCAGGACACTGGGGTGGGGTCTGGGGTGGGGTCTGGGGGGCAGTGGGAGCCCTGCCTGCTGCTGCCAGGGCTGGTCCCCAGCTCTGCTGTGACCCCAGCGTGGGCTGAGTGTGGCCTGGGCACTGCAGGACAGGGCTCGGGGCGTCCCCACCACGCTGGGGTGACAGGGTGTTGGCTTGGGGTGTCCCTCTGCTGGGGTTTGGGTGTCCCCACACTGGTGTGGGGTGCCAGGGAGATGGGTCAGGGTGTCCCCATGCTGGTGTGGGGTGCCAGGGTGAAGGCTTGGGGTGTCCCCACAGTGGTGTGGGGTGCCAGGGAGATGGCTTGGGGTGTCCCCACAATGGTGTGGGGTGCCAGGGTGATGGCTCAGGGTGTCCCCACCATGCTGGGTGCCAGGGAGATGGCTCAGGGTGTCCTCATGCTGGTGTGGGGTGTCAGGGTGAAGGCTTGGGGTGTCCCCATGCTGGTGTGGGGTGCAAGGGAGATGGGTCAGGGTGTCCCCACAGTGGTGTGGGATGCCAGGGAGATGGCTTGGGGTGTCCCCATCATGCTGGGGTGCTAGGGTGATGGCTTGGGGTGTCCCCACACTGCTGTGGGGTGCCAGGGTGATGGGTCAGTGTCCCCATGCTGGTGTGGGGTGCCAGGGAGATGGGTCACGGTGTCCCCACAGTGGTGTGGGGTGCCAGAGTGAGGGCTCAGGGTGTCCCCACAGTGGTGTGGGATGCCAGGGTGAGGGCTCAGGGTGTCCCCACAGTGGTGTGGGGTGCCAGGACCATGTCTCCCCTTCTCCCCCAGACATCTGCATCTCCTGCGGGAGCCTCAACGTGACCCTGGAGCACCCTCTGTTCATCGGGGGGATGTGCCAAAACTGCAAGGTACGGTGTGGGGCACGGCCCGGGGGGCTCACAGGGTGTGCCCTGCCCCGAGGTGGGGTCCCCAGTGTCCCCAGGCCCGCAGTGACACCCTGGCTGTCCCCAGAACTGTTTCCTGGAGTGTGCGTACCAGTACGACGACGATGGCTACCAGTCCTACTGCACCATCTGCTGTGGTGGCCGTGAGGTCCTCATGTGTGGCAACAACAACTGCTGCAGGTGCCAGGGGCTGGGGGTGCCAGGGGCTGGGGGTGCCAGGGGCTGGGCTGGAACCACGGCTGGGCTGGAACTGGGCCCCTCTCCTGTCTGGAGTGAGGCTGGGCACGTTTGGTTTCCCACATTCCTGCCACGTGCTTTTGGTGATGCCAGCCCTGGTGTGGGACTGGGCAGTTTTGGTGGTGTCCCAGTCTCAGTAAGGGACTGGGAAGGTTTGGTGGTGTCCCAGTCTCAGTAAGGGACTGGGAAGGTTTGGTGGTGTCCCAGTCTCAGTAAGGGACTGGAAGGTTTGGTGGTGTCCCAGTCTCAGTAAGGGACTGGGAAGGTTTGGTGGTGTCCCAGTCTCAGTAAGGGACTGGGAAGGTTTGGTGGTGTCCCAGTCTCAGTAAGGGACTGGGAAGGTTTGGTGGTGTCCCAGTCTCAGTAAGGGACTGGGAAGGTTTGGTGGTGTCCCAGTCTCAGTAAGGGACTGGAAGGTTTGGTGGTGTCCCAGTCTCAGTAAGGGACTGGGAAGGTTTGGTGGTGTCCCAGTCTCAGTAAGGGACTGGGCAGTTTTGGTGATGTCCCAGTCTCAGTAAGGGACTGGGAAGGTTTGGTGGTGCCGCAGTGTTGGCATAGGAGTTCAGCCGGTCCTGGTTTGGGGCTGGGATGTTTTGGCAGTGCTGTGGTCTGTGGCACAGGAGCAGGCAGGTATGGTGGTGCAGGGGGGTTCTGGTGCTGCCAGGGAGGTTCTGGTGGTGGCACTGTCCCCATGTCACACTTTGATGTCCCGGTCTGGGTAGGGTGTGGTGATGCCACAATCCCACCATGCTCGGTGATGGGAGGTTCTGGTGATGCCAGGTCCTGGGAATTCGATGGTGTCATTAAGGAAATGTCCCAGTGTGAGCATTGCTGAGCCTCCCGGGCTGCCACACTGCCCGTGCCAGAGGGTGTCACTGCTGTGGCCAGAGGCTGGTGGCTGCAGTGGCCCGATGGCCCAGCTGGGCTCCCCAGGGCCCCGTGCCCACTCCGGCCCTGTTCCCCCACGGCTCCAGCCCAGCTGGCCAGTGGCAGTCTCACATCTTGTTCAGTAAAGCCATTTATTCGTGGCACAGAAATGCAAACTCAGCCTGAGCTGGTGCCTCTGAGGAGGGGTCCCCACTAAAGAACCCCTCGGTTTTGTCCCCTCAGTGTCCCCCTCAGAGTCCTCAGCTCCTGGCATCCACCTGGCTGGCAGGAGCTCTTTATCTCCTTTGTTATGCTATCCGGAGTCCTGCTGGCTCTCTGTCCATTCACCTGGATCACCCTTCCTTGTCCTCTTTGTTATTCCAAAGCTCAGCAGTTCAGCTGGGGCTCCACCCAGAGCTCAACCTCTGCAGCTCAATCTGCATTGCAAATCCTCTGCCTGGGCCGGATTTATGCACCTCAGCACCACTCTGGGATGTCTTGTGATGCCTCAGTCCTCACGTGGAGCTGGAGAGGCTTTGGCAGTGCCACAGACCTGGCAATGGGGGGCTGCCAGTCCTGCTGTGGGGCTTGGCAATGTTTTGGTGATGCCACAGTCCCAGCACGGGAGGCTCTGGTGAAGCTTCAGTGGTGCCAGTCCTGCCTTGGGGCTGGGAGGGTTTGTGATGTCCCAGTGCAAGACTTGAAAGATTTTCGTGGTGCCACGTTCCTGCCATTCCTGGGCTGTTGGTGATGCCAGCCCTGCTTTGGGGCTGGCATGTTTTAATGATGCCACAGTCCCTGAGTGTAGGTTGGGAGGTTTGGTAAAGTTCTGGTCCCGGTGTGGCACTGTGGCAGTTTGGCAGTGCCTGCATGGAGCCGGGAAGCCCAGGTGATGCCACAGCCCTGGCACAGGGACTGTGTGATGCCAGCTGTGCTTTGACACTGGGAGCTTTTGGTGGTGCCTTGGTCCTGGTTTGTGGGGCTGGGGGAAGTTCTGGTCATGCCCCAGACTGGCACGGTCCTGCCATGGAGTTCTGGGTGATGCCAGCCCAGGTGTGGGCTTTGGAGGATTTGGCAGTGACGGGATCCTGCAGGGCTGGGGGAGGATCTGGCAAGGCTCCAGTGCTGCTGTGGGGCTCAGCAGTTCCACTGATGGCCCAGCCCTGGGGTAGGACTGAGCCTCTTGGTGCTGCCACAGTCCTGCCATGGGGTTTTGGGTGATGCCAGGTCTGTTGTGGGACTGAGGTTTTTGGTGATGCCACAGTCCTGCTGTGGTGTTTGGGGTGACCCCAGGTCTGCTGTGCGACTGAGGCTCTTGGTGCTGCCACAGTCCTGCCGTGGGGTTTTGGGTGATCCCAGGTCTGGTTTGGGGAGGTTCTGGTACTGCCACAGTCCTGCCACGGGGTTTTGGGTAGTGCCAGGTCTGGTTTGGGGAGGTTCTGGTGCTGCCACAGTCCTGCCGTGGGGTTTGGGGAGGTTTTGGTGATGCCACAGGTCTGCCGTGGGGCTTTGTGTGGTGCCAGGTCTGGTTTGGGGAGGTTCTGGTGCTGCCACAGTCCTGCCGTGGGGTTTTGGGAGGTTCTGGTGCTGCCACAGCCCCGCTGCAGGGCTGGGCCAGGCTCTGGCAATGCCCAGTCCAGCACAGAGCTGTGGTCCCAGAGCAGGGCTGGGTGTGGGCAGGCCCGTGGGACCCCGTGGGGACGGCCCGGTCGTGCCCTGCCGTGGTTCCGGCGGTGCCATGGCCCCGGCACGGCCCCGTGCTGACCCCGGCTGCCCCCCGTGCCAGGTGCTTCTGCGTGGAGTGCGTGGACCTGCTGGTGGGCCCGGGGGCGGCGCAGGCGGCCATCAAGGAGGACCCCTGGAACTGCTACATGTGCGGCCACAAGGGCGTCTACGGGCTGCTGCGGCGGCGCGAGGACTGGCCCTCGCGCCTGCAGATGTTCTTCGCCAACAACCACGACCAGGAGTTTGTGAGTGCCCCTCCCTGATGGCCCCCAGCCCTGCCTGCTTGACCCCCCCAGCCCTGCCCTGCCGACCCCCCCAGCCCCTCCCCTGCCCCGCTGACCCCAGCCCCTCCCCGCTGACCCCCAAATCCTGCCCCACTGACCCCAGCCCTGCCCCACTGACCCCAGCCCCTCCCTGCTGACCCCCCAGCCCTGCCCCACTGACCCCAGCCCTGCCCCACTGACCCCAGCCCCTCCCTGCTGACCCCCCAGCCCTGCCCCACTGACCCCAGCCCCTCCCTGCTGACCCCCCAGCCCTGCCCCACTGACCACCCCAACCCCTCCCCGCTGACCCCCAAATCCTGCCCCACTGACCCCAGCCCCTCCCTGCTGACCCCTCAGCACCCCTGCCCCACTGACCCCCCAGCCCTGCCCCACTCACCCCCAGCCCTGTGCTGCTAACCCCCCAGCCCCTCCCCACTGACCCCAAGCCCTGCCCCACTGACCCCCCAGTCCCTCCCTGCTGACCCCAGCCCCTCCCTGCTGACCCCAGCCCCTCCCTGCTGACCCCAAGCCATGCCCCGCTGACCCCCAAGCCGTGCCCTGTTGACCCCAGCCCCTCCCTGATGACCCCAGCCCCCTCCCCTCTGACCCCCCCAGCCCCTCCCCTCTGATCCCCTAGCTCCTCCCTGCTGACCCCCAAATCCTGCTCCACTGACCCCAGCCACTGACCCCCAGGCCCCTCCCAGCTCTGCCCTGCTGACCCCCCAGCCCCCCTCCCCTCCCCACTGACCCCCCAGCCCTGCCCCACTGACACCCCAGCCCCTCCCCACTGACCCCCAAGCCCTGCCCGCTGACCCCCCAGCCCTGCCCCAGTGACCCCCTCCCCTCCCCGCTGACCCCCAAGCCCTGCCCCACTGACACCCCAGCCCCTCCCTGCTGACACCCCACCCCCAGCCCCCTGCCCCACTGACCCCCAGCCCCTCCCCGCTGACCCCTGCCCTGGCTCCAGGACCCCCCGAAGGTGTACCCGCCGGTGCCCGCTGAGAAGAGGAAGCCCATCCGGGTGCTCTCGCTCTTCGACGGCATCGCCACAGGTGGGTGGGGGTCCCTGGCCCTTGCAGGGCCCCCCTGGGCCGTGTGTGGGGTTGGAGTGCTGGGGTGACGGGAGCTGGTGGTCTCGGGGCACAGGTGTGGACAGGTCTGTGGGTGTTCCCGTGGGCAGCCCCCACTGTCTGCTGCACCCCAGGGGTCTCACAGCAGAGGGGAGCAGGACGGGGCCAGCCCTGGGGGTGGGACAGGGCTGGGGGCCCGTTGTGCCTGTGTGGCCCACTCCCCACGGCTCCCCACAGGCTTGCTGGTGCTGAAGGACCTGGGCATCCAGGTGGACAGGTACATCGCCTCCGAGGTGTGCGAGGACTCCATCACCGTGGGCATGGTGAGGCACCAGGGCAAGATCATGTACGTCGGGGACGTCCGCAACGTCACCCAGAAACACGTACGTGCCACCCTGCCCCTGGCCCCCTCCCTGCCAGCACCGGGACCCCCCACAGCCCCAGGGGCAGCCCTCAGGCCCAGGGTGGGGGTGCCAGGGGGTCCTGAGTGGGACTGCGTGCTCCTGGTGGGAGCTCAGCCACCGTCGTGTCCCTGTGCCCGGGCCGTGGCAGTGCCTGGCTCACCCGGGCTCTCCTTTCCCCCTTGCAGATACAGGAGTGGGGCCCCTTTGATCTGGTCATCGGGGGCAGCCCCTGCAACGACCTGTCCATCGTCAACCCGGCCAGGAAGGGTCTCTACGGTAGGAGAGGGCTGGGGCTCCAAAGGGTGGGGCTGGCCCCCCAGGGCTGACAGAGAGCCCCAGCCCTTAGCCCAGCCCCTCCTGTCTCCTCCCAGAGGGCACGGGGCGCCTCTTCTTCGAGTTCTACCGCCTGCTGCACGAAGCCCGGCCCAAGGAGGGCGACGACCGGCCCTTCTTCTGGCTCTTTGAGAACGTGGTGGCCATGGGCGTGAGCGACAAGAGGGACATCTCGCGCTTCCTGGAGGTCAGTGCCCGCCTGGGCTCAGCCCCGGGACCCCCAGCTCCCACCCCCAGGGCAAGGGGCTGCCCAGCCCCACTGATCTAACCCCAGTGACCCTCGGCTCTGTCCTCCCTCAGTCCAATCCCGTCATGATTGATGCCAAAGAAGTGTCTGCAGCACACCGGGCACGGTACTTCTGGGGGAACCTGCCCGGCATGAACAGGTGGGTGAGAGCAGCCCAAAGCTGAGCCCCTGGCTGGCTCGGGAGGGTGGGCTGCACTCCTGGGTCCTCCCTCAGCCTGGGGGTTCCCTGACCCTGGTCAGGGCTGGGTAAGAGCCAGTGTGATGGCACACCCTAGAAACCTATGGTGTTTCCCTGTGGGGGTGGCAGGTCCTGTGCCAGCTCTCTTGTGCTGGAGGGGTGGCACTAAGCTGTCCTTTGTGTCCCTCTTGGGTGTTGGCTGTTGTGGCCCACAGCTAGAGGGCACAGATGGGCTCCCACAGGAATTGCTTCCTGCCCATTACCTGCCACACACCCCCAAAACAGCCGTGGCCACCTTGTGACCCCCACAAACCCCAGCTGGAGACCTGCCCTGTGCCCACGGTGGGGGGACAGTATGGGGACACAGTCCTGCCACCCCCTGCCCACTATGTCTCCCCCCCAGGCCACTCGCGTCCACCGTCAATGATAAGCTGGAGCTGCAGGAGTGCCTGGAGCACGGCAGGATAGCAAAGGTCAGCCTGGGCTGGGCTTGGGGGGCCTGAGGGGGCAGGAGGGGGGCTCCAGTGCTGTCAGCAGTGCCTCCCAGTGGGAGTCACCCACCCGCTGCCTCGGGGCTCCATCCCCGCCCAGCCTGACCAGCCCGTGCCTCTTGCAGTTCAGCAAAGTGCGAACCATCACCACTCGCTCCAACTCCATCAAGCAGGGCAAGGACCAGCACTTCCCCGTGTTCATGAACGAGAAGGAGGACATCCTGTGGTGCACGGAGATGGAGAGGTAGCGCGGCGGGGCCGGGGCGGCGCTGGCTCCCGCCCGCGCCGCAGCCCCCTGACCCCTCCCCGTGTCCCGCAGGGTCTTCGGCTTCCCCGTGCACTACACGGACGTGTCCAACATGAGCCGCCTGGCCCGGCAGAGACTGCTCGGCAGGTCCTGGAGCGTGCCGGTCATCCGCCACCTCTTCGCGCCCCTGAAGGAATACTTTGCCTGCGTTTAGAGATGGGCAGGAACTGGTCACACGGAGCGAGTCGGAATCAAACCCATCCACGCCAAGAGAAGAGAACACACGGAATGAGAGAAGAGTCAGCACCCAGAAGAGAGACGGGATTTCGCAGCCCGACGGGAACCCAGCACACGTCTCCCCGAGCCAAAGGGGTCGGTGTCCTCTCCGGAATTTCCCAGGATCAGCTTTAGCTATTTAAAAGCAAACAAAAACCACAAGAAGCAAACGAAAACGAAGACGGCGAAATCAAACAAACAACGACGAAACGGAAGAAAAAAAAAAAGAAAAAGAAGAGAAACCAAAACCTTTTTTTTTTGGGTAACCTTTTAATTTTCCGCTCTTTTCTGGCTGGGTTTTCCTGTCGGTTTGGTTTCCACTTCTCGGAGCAGCGGGCGAGACGCCGTCGCCAGCGCCGCTCTCGGAGAGGGGGAAACGGCAGCGGGGAAGCCCAGTGGGGAGGGAGGCGGAGGCAAAGGAGACCCGCTCTGCTCCGAGACCCGCTCCGAGACCGCTCCGCTCCGTCCGCGCCAGCGCCCGGCCGGCCCGGCCCCGGCCCCGGCGGCTGAGCCTCGCTCTGTTCCACCAGCACCGCTCTCCGGTGACATGGAGCCAACCCGGCAGGGAGGCCGGGAACACACACACCACACACACACCTTTTCTACAGTATTTTGGGTGCCTACCACACGGAAACCTTGAAGAGAGCAGATCCTAGAAGCCGCTGTTACCTCTTGTTTACAGTTTATATATATATGATAGATATGAGATATAGATATATATATATATAAAAGGTACTGTTACTACTGTACAACCTGACTTCATAATGGTGCTTTACACAGCGGGGTGAGTCGAGACATCAGCTTCCACGTTGCCTTACGTGCCGGGCCTTTCCGAGCGAGCGGCAGGGCCGGGGCGGCCGGGCGGAAGCGTCTCCATCCCGAGTCATGCAATAACCTTTTTCTGTCCCGAACGGAAGCGCCTCGGCGGTGCCCCCCTGCCCCGCCGGCGCCACCCCACAGCGTACTGGTGCTCTTCTGCGTACGTGGTGTCCGGCAGGGCCCGCGCCGGCTGTCCCCCGGTGCCCCGGCTGCCCGCCGGGGCGGCGCGGGGCGCGGCGCCGCGGACGGGCTCCGGCCGAGGGCGGCGGCGGGGACGCCGGCGGGGCAGGGGGCACAGAGCGGCTCCCGTGCCGGAGCGCGGCCGGGGCGCTTCCGGCATGGCGCGGGGATGGCCGCGGCTCCCGGACCCTGGTGCTACATCCGCGGGGCCGGGCCGGCGGCAGGGGGGCGATGCCCCGGTGAGCCGGGACGGGACCCCGGCGGCGTCGCCGCGGCCGCCGGGCCATCGCTCCCCTGCCCGCGCGCGGCTCGGAGCGAGCGCGTCCCCCGTGTCCCCTCGGCGGGGTGGCACGGGGCACCGTGGCGGCGGTGTCGGTCGGTCGGCGGAGCGCGGGCAGGTGCTGGCGGTGCGGTGGATGGTGCTACTGCTCCGGGCCCGGGGCGGCCGCGGCGCCCGCGGAGCAGGGACTGGTGCTAGGGCGCGGGGAGGCTCCCGGGCCCGCCGCTGTCTCTTCTCTAACTGTGAAAGGCGCGGGCCCCGGGGCCGCGCTCGCTGCGGGGTGCTGGCTAATGGCAGCGAGCCGCGGCCCGCGCGCCCCGAGGTGCTGGGACCGACGGCGGCGGGGCCCCCACCTCCCCTCCCTCCTGGTGCTACTGGGGGCTCGGGGGCCCCTCTGGGTGCGGGGGGCACGGGGAGCTGAGCTGGCGCGGGCGGCCGCGGTGGCGGCACCGCGGGGCCTGGCTTTGCCGGGGAGCCAAGGTGGCGAGGCAGGGGGGCACTGGCCCCGGGCTGCCAGGGCCGGGTGGCACAGGATGGCACAGGACCGCTGCAGCGGGCACTGCTCCTGCCTGCCTGCTGCTGTCTGAGCCCTCATGGCCCCACGAGCCTGTCTGTGGGGCTGGCACGGCCCCGGCCGTCCTGTGTGCGGCACGGTGGGCACTGCGGGTCCTGCACGGCCCTGCAGCACTGCTGCAGGTCCTGCATGGCTCCGTGCCCCCGGCTGCGGGTCCTGCAGGGATCCACGGCGCTGCCCGTGGGTCCTGCAGAGTCCCACAGGCCTGGGTGCAAGCGCTGCATGGCCCTGCAGTGCTGAATGCAGGGCCTGCAGCGCTGATTGCAGACCCTGCAACGCTGAATGCAGGGCCTGCAGCGCTGATTGCAGACCCTGCAGCGCTGATTGCAGACCCTGCAGTGCTGATTGCAGACCCTGCAGGGCTGATTGCAGACCCTGCAGGGCTGAATGCAGGGCCTGCAATGCTGATTGCAGGGCCTGCAGCGCTGACTGCAGACCCTGCAATGCTGACTGCAGGCCCTGCATGGCCCTGTGGCACTGGGTGCTGATCCTGCATGCCCTTGAGGTGCTGGGTGCTGGTCCTGCAGGGCCCTGCAGCGTTGCTGGCAGGCCCTGCACGGCTCCGTGGCGCTGGGTGCTGGCCCCGCGTGGCCCTGCAGCTCCGGGCGCCGGCGCTGCCCCGACCCTGCGGCACCGCCGGCGGGTTCTGCACGGCCACGCGCTGGCTCTGGGGGTCCCGGGGGACCCCCGGCTCAGCCCAGCCCTGCAGCCCTTCCTGGGACCCCGCTGCACCTTCGGGGCCGGGTCCCAGCGGGTGCTGCGGCGCGGGGCCCGGCGCGGCGCGGCGTTGGCACGGCCCAGCCGGTGCCGGTGCCGGTGCCGGTGGAAGCAGGTTCCTGCTGGGAACAGGTGCCGGCGGCGGTGGGGACCGTGGGGATGCCTGGGGCAAGAGTTCAGTTTTTAACATACCCGACTCACGTCTTTTTTTAAAAAAAAACCAACCAGACAAATTCTGTTGCACAGCCCTAGATGAAAACTCAAAAACAACACAGCAAGGCCTGAATTCCTTAAGATCCGCCGAGGGAGTGGGGACAAACACGGTGCTAAAACATTTTATTAAAAATATATATTGTTAAATTAAGTCTGCTGTCTGGACAATGACTGTTTTGTTTCTCGTAGTGGAGTTTCAAAGAGCACTATTATTTTACTCTTATATATTATTATTAAAAAAAAAAAACAAAAAAGAAAAAGGCATTTTAACTTTGTACTTGAAAACTAAATGAGAGATTTCATGTGTTTTAGCCTAGACATTGAAATAGCTGACGCTTAACTATTTGTGGGAATCATGTACTCATCATCCCGAGGAATACGCTGTAGAGCTGGTACCCTCCTTCCTCCCTTTGATTTGGCTCCGCCGCCACATTCCCGGCGCCGCCGCGGCCGCCCCGGCTGCTCTCCCTGCCCTCCCCTCCCAGCCCCGACCCCCCGGTTTATTTTCTACTTCTCTCTCGGTTCGTTGCCCCTGTTTTTTTGTTGGTTTGTTTTTTTAGGGTCGCTTCTCTATTTATTGCCGCTGAACTGTGCATTTCACGGCCGGAGGTGCCGCGGGCGCCCGGCGCTGTTGTATCTGTGTGAGTATTGCTCGTGACATAGCTGTTCTGAACTAATAAAGGTCAATGCGTGCAGCAGATGTAGAAAGTCTGTCCGTCCCGCTTCCATCCCATCCTCCTTTTTCTTTTTCTTTGGTGCCCAGAAGAGTATAATACAGACGAGCTCCTTTCTAATGTACTTGTGCTGGAGAACACTTGAATAAATGTCCTGTTTTGTGCAAAAAAACAAAAAGAGAAAAAAAGAGGAAAAAAAAAAAGAGAGAAAAAAAATCCCCCTGTGTGGCTGTGTGGTCTGTCTGTGGTGGGGTGGGTCCTGGTGGGTGGGTGGGGAGATCCAGGTGCTGAAGGGGTCCTGGTGCCTGTGGGGTCTGGGGGCAGTGGGGTCCCAGTGCTGGTGCTGAGATCCGGGAGTCACAGGGTGTGGGGGGTCCCAGCAGCAGTGGTGGTGGGGCTGGGACTGGGGTGATGGTGGGGTCCTGGAGAGGCAGGAGGTGGGATCGGGGTGATTGTGGGGTCCTGGAGAGGCAGGAGGTGGGATTGGGGTGATGGTGGGGTCCTGGAGAGGCAGGAGGTGGGATCGGGGTGATTGTGGGGTCCTGGAGAGGCAGGAGGTGGGATCGGGGTCCTGGAGAGGCAGGAGGTGGGACTGGGGTGATTGAGGAGCCCTGGAGAGGCAGGAGGTGGGACTGGGGTGATGGTGGGGTCCTGGAGAGGCAGGAGGTGGGATCGGGGTGGTTGTGGGGTCCTGGAGAGGCAGGAGGTGGGACTGGGGTGATGGTGGGGTCCTGGAGAGGCAGGAGGTGGGACTGGGGTGATTGTGGGGCCCTGGAGAGGCAGGAGGTGGGATTGGGGTGATTGAGGGGTTCTGGAGAGGCAGGAGGTGGGATTGGGGTGATTGTGGGGTCCTGGAGAGGCAGGAGGTGGGATCGGGGTCCTGGAGAGGCAGGAGGTGGGATCGGGGTGATTGTGGGGTCCTGGAGAGGCAGGAGGTGGGATCGGGGTCCTGGAGAGGCAGGAGGTGGGACTGGGGTGATTGAGGAGCCCTGGAGAGGCAGGAGGTGGGACTGGGGTGATGGTGGGGTCCTGGAGAGGCAGGAGGTGGGATCGGGGTGGTTGTGGGGTCCTGGAGAGGCAGGAGGTGGGACTGGGGTGATGGTGGGGTCCTGGAGAGGCAGGAGGTGGGACTGGGGTGATTGTGGGGCCCTGGAGAGGCAGGAGGTGGGATCGGGGTGATGGTGGGGTCCTGGAGAGGCAGGAGGTGGGATTGGGGTGATTGAGGAGCCCCGGAGAGCCCTGGGGTCCCTGTGGGTGGGTGGGGGTCCCAGTGCAGTGGGGTCCCAGCCCTGAGGTGATCGTGTTCCCAGTGGGCTCCCAGGGGTCCCAGTCCCAGTGTGGGGCTCTGGGTTGAGCCCAGCTCCCTTGGGCACTGGGGCCTTGCCCTGGGGCAGGGGGTGCAGAGCCCCCAGCAGAGTGGGAACCCCCATTCTGCCACGTGAGCTGTGGGTCTGGAAACCCCGTGCAGCTCCTGCCTCAGTTTCCCCTCCAGCTGAGACTCCTGGGGTGCCCCCGTGCCACCCCCAGGGTGCTGGGGCCTGGAGGGGGTCCAGGTGGGCCAGCAGAGGTGTGACAGGTGTGACAGCCTGTGCTGTGCCAGGGATGGTGGCACAGGGCACTGCCAGGCTCTGCAGGGCTCTGGAGCCTCACAAAAAGGCCCAGTGCTGGTGCTGGGCTGGGGCATGGATGGATCCAGGAGCAGATGTGGGAAATGGATTTATACAAAATGTTTAAATTTTGGTAGAAGGTTCACATAGTGCGTATTTGTAAACTTCGGGATAAGAAATGTTGGCTTAGGAATGTTATGGAATAAGGCAGACGTTGCTGAGAGAGAAAATGAACTAGAAATAATTTATTAATTAATAGAAATAATAATTTGAAAGGATGGTCTTGTAAATAGGATTAAATACTTTAGAGAAATAGAACCATGAAAGATGTATTGTGGTAGGACCCACACGGGGCAATTTTAGATTATTAATTTTAAGGTATTTACAGTATGGTGTGGCTGAGGCTGATAGGCCAAGGAGCAGTGAAATTAGGAAATTGCTGCTGCACCCTCGGGGCCGCAGAGGGGAGGAGCTCATGGCAGGAGGGTTCCAGGCCTGGGGGAGGCACACGCTGGTTTAAGGTGTGTGCACAGCATCCCCGTGGCAGTGCCCGGGCAGCAGCAGCTGCTCGAGCTCCAGGCACAGAGCCCAGCCCGGGCTGAGGACTGCGGGCAGCTGTGCCACCAGCGGCCACCAGGCTCCCCAAGGTCCCTTGGGGACACCTGAGCTGGGGCTGCACACGCTGCTGCTGCTGCTGCCAGGGGTGAGGAACATAAATCCAATAACGCCTCACCTGGGCTAGGAAAGCCTGGGAGGAGGGATGTGGGAGTGGGCACCCAGAGCGCAGAACCCACCAGCCACGAGGGCAGCGGGCACAAAGCCCAGGCTGAGGAAGAACCTGATAAAAGCAGCTGGGGAACTGCTGAGGCAGCTCAGGCAGGGGTGGATTGCCACCCTGACCCAGAGACCCGAAAGGATCCAAAAGAGCAGCACTGAGCGTGGGCTAATTAGCATAAGAAGCAGAGGACAGGTTTAACCAACGGAAGGTAGGCCACTAATTAATAAGAGAATTGTGTACCTCGCATTTATTGTTAAGTGAAATCCATGCTGTTGACTTTGGCCTTGGGTCTCGTTTGCAGATTAATTCAGGCAGAGGCTTCTCTCACTAATTGGATCTTAGCAGAGCCAAACATCAGCAGCACGTGGGGCTGCAGAGAGCCCAGAGGAGCTGGGAGGGCTGGGGGGGCTCACCTGGAGAGGAGAAGGATCCAGGCAGAGCTCAGAGCCCCTGGCAGGGCCTGGAGGGGCTCCAGGAGAGCTGCAGAGGGACTGGGGACAAGGATGGAGGGACAGGGCACAGGGAATGGCTCCCAGTGCCAGAGGGCAGGGCTGGGTGGGAGATTGGCAATGAGGAATTGTTCCCTGGCAGGGTGGGCAGGGACTGGCACAGCTGGGGCTGCCCCTGGATCCTGGCAGTGCCCAAGGCCAGGCTGGACACTGGGACACCCTGGGACAGTGGCAGTGTCCCTGCCAGGGCAGGGGTGGCACTGGGGGGGCTCTGAGGTCCCTTCCCACCCAGATCTGTGCCTGTGGTCACCAGACCTGTCCCTGTGCCCAAGGGCAGTGCTTGGAGGCACCACCAGGGACATGACAGGGACAAAGGCTACCCAGCAGGGACAAATGCCACCCAGCAGGGAAAAACGCCACCCGACAGGGACAAATGCCACCTGCTGCCCCGGGGAGGGAGGAGCCCCGGGCAGGGACAGGGGCTGGGGCAGCTCTGGAAGGAGCGGGGGGTCCTGGCAGAGTCAGGATGAACGTTTGGCCCCCGTGCCCCTGACGCCGGGGGGACAGCCCAGCCCTGGGACACCAAAGGGCTCCGGGGGTGCCCAGGACAGGAGCTGGCAGTGCCCGGGGAGAGGGGGCACAGCTGGGATGGGACTGTGGGGTAACGGGATAATGGGATAATGGGATAATGGGATGGGATGGGATGGGATGGGATGGGATGGGATGGGATGGGATGGGATGGGATAATGGGATGGGATGGGATGGGATGGGATAATGGGATGGGATAATGGGATGGGATGGGATAATGGGATGGGATAATGGGATGGGATGGGATAATGGGATGGGATAATGGGATGGGATGGGATAATGGGATGGGATAATGGGATGGGATGGGATGGGATGGGATAATGGGATGGGATGGGATAATGGGATGGGATGGGATGGGATGGGATGGGATGGGATGGGATGGGATGGGATGGGATGGGATGGGGTGGGATGGGATGGGATGGGATGGGATGGGATGGGATGGGATGGGATGGGATGGGATGGGATGGGATGGGATGGGATGGGACAGGACAGGAAGTGGACATGAGGATGGGGATGAAGCAGGAGGTCCCTCCAGCTCCATGAGCCAGCCCCGTGTCCCCAGTGCTGCCCCACAGGCCAAGGGCCACATCTGTCCCTCCAGGTGCCACCAGCGCTGCTCACAGGGGAGGGACAGCACCGCCCTGCCCTGTCACCACACGTCACCGAGGCCACGGGATGGGCTGTGCCAGCAGCTCCCGGGGCCGCCAGGACAGTCAGGGGGGTGTCCCGGGGTGTCCCGGGGGGTTCCTAGGGGTATCCTGAGGGTGTCACAGAGGGTCCCAGGGGTGTCCCGCGGGTGTCCCGGGGGTGCCACAGAGGGTCCCGGGGGTGTCCCAGGGTGTCCCGAGGATGTCCCGGAGGTTTCCCAAGGATGTCCCGGGGGGGTCCCGGGGGTGTCCCAAGGGTGTTCCAGGGATGTCACGGGGGTGTCCCGGGGGTGTCACAGAGGGTCCCGGGGGTGTCCCGGGGGTGTCACCGGGGTGTCCCGGGGGTGTCCCGAGGGTGTCCCGGTGTGTCCCGGGGGTCCCGGGGTCACCGGGGGTCTCGGCGCGCGCTCCGTCACCACGGCAACAGCGCGGGCAGGTGGCGGGGGGCGTGGCCCCGTGCCTTGGCCCCGCCCCCTCCGTCTGTCAGTCAGGGGGCGCGCAGCCCACCCTGCTGGGGGCTCGGCCCCGCCCCCGGGCGCCAGGGCGGGCGGTGATTGGTGCAGGCGCGGCGAGGCCCCGCCCCCGCGGCGCAGGTTCGGGTGAGAGGCGATCGCGGCCGGAGCGGCACCGGGAGCGGCACCGGAGCGGGAGGTACCGGGGGCACCGGGGGTACCGGGGGGCACCGGCGGGGCCGGGCCGGGCCGGGCCGGGCCGGGCGGGGCACAGCGGAACCGGGCCGGGCTGAACCGGGCCGGGCTGGGTTGGGTGGAGCCGGGCTGGGCTGGGTGGAGCCGAGACGGGCCGGGCCGTGCCGTGCTTGGCTTTTCCTTTCCCGCTCCGGCGGACCTGGCTCGTTATCGCGACTGGACAATCGCGACAGGTGCGTGTGTCCCGACGGGCGGGGACGGAGGGCAGCGCCCCGCCATCCCCGCCCGGGGCGCCTCGGGGGCTGTCGCCGGGCGGAAAAGCCGCGCGCGGCCGCCGCCCACCCATGGCGACACACCTGTCGCGACAGGCGATGGATGGTGTCGCGACAGCGCCGGGGGTTGGCCTCGGCGGGTGCAAGGCCGGGCAGGCTGCTGCTCGTCGGGCGGGCCCGGCTCCCTCGTGGGCGCCCTGTCGCGATGGGCGGCGGAGCAGCAGGTGCGCGGGGCGCGGGGAGCGACCCCGGGGCGGCGGGCGGCGGCGGGGGTCCCGCCGGGCCCGGCTCATTGTTCCGCCGGGTCTCCCGGGCGGCCCCGCCCCGGCTCGGAGCATCCTTTGTGCTGGGCGGCCCCGGGCTTTGTCTGCGGAGCCGCCCCGGGCCGGTGACACCGGGACCCGCCGCGCCTGCGGACCCCGCACCGGCCCCCCCCGCACCGCGCTCCGGGACCCGCGGCAGCGGCACCGCCCCCGAGCCCCGCCCGGCCCGGCCCGGCCCGGCCCGGCCCGCCGCACCACACCGGGGCCGGCCCGGTTCTCCGGCGGGGACCCCCGGCCCGCCCCCCGCTGGCAGGGCCCGGTGTCGGTGCCCGCCGCTCCGGCCGCCTGCCGCAGTGCCCGGGGGGCAGCGCCGGGGGGTGCCGGGGCCCCGGGAGCGCCCGTGGGACCCCCGAGCCCGCGCAGCCCCCGCCGGGACCCCCCGCAGCGCCCCGCGCCCGCTCGGGCGTGGCCGCGCAGTGCCGAGCCGAGCCGAGCCGGGCCGGGCCGGGCCAAGGTGCCCGCGGGGACAAGGACCGCCCGCAGCATCCCGGCTTGCCGGTACGGCGCTGCCCGAGCATCCTCCCCCGCCGGTCCTCGCCGGGGCGGTGGCTCGGTGACACCGCAGCGGGACAGCGACCCCAGCCCGGCCCGAGCGGGGCAGAGCCGGGCCGGGGGCCGCGCTGGGGACCCCCCCGCCGGGCACGGCTCGGGCGGAGCGCGGTGCCCACCCAGCCGCCGCCTCTGGCCGGGGACCAGCGGCGCTCGCGGGTCGGTGCCACCGCAGTGGCGGTCCCCGAGGCCAGCCCGGCGAAGGGGAGCCCCCCGGGCAGGGTGGGCGCAGGGTGGGGTGGGGCACGGTGGGTGCCGGGGTCTCGCCGTCGCAGACAAAAGCGGGGGGCGGCGAGGACCCCCGGCCCGGCGCGCCGCACAATGCGGCAGCCCCGGCACAAAGGCCGGGCCCGGCGGCCGCCCCGACCCCAACAGGTGCCCCCGGCAGCCCCGCCGGGCCGGGGTCCCTTTGTCCTGCCGGGGTCACAGCTGTCCCCGCGGCCGGGGGCCGCCGCGGCAGCCGGCGGGGCTGGGGGGGCGGCGAGCCCCCCGCGCCGCTTTGTGTGCTGGCGAGCGGAGCCGCCGCCCGCCGAGCCGGGCTGGGCGGGGGTCCCCGGGCGCTGCCGGAGCCCCCCCGGCGCTGACGCTGCGTTTCTGCCCTGCTCGGAGCCCGTGTCTGGCAGGAGCCTCGGCCGGCTGAGGCTGGCGGTGCCACCGCGCTGCAGCGGCCGGCTGGAACGCGGGCGAGGCCAGCACGGGGCTGGTGCCATGCTGGCACTGCGGCCGGCCCGGGGGACAGAGGGACAGAGGGACAGAGCCCCTGGGGATGCTCAGTCTGAGCTGGGGTCCCTGGTGTGAGCTGGGGGCACTGGGTGTGATGTGGGGCAGCGAGGGTGAAATGGGAGCACTGGTGTGCCAGAATGGCCACTGTGGGCATCCAGTGCTGGGCCTGGTGGCGTGGGGACAGCAGGGCAGTGCCAGGGGTGGCTGCTGCTGGGGAAGGTGCCTGGAGGGGTGGCAGCAGCACGGGTGGCTCCACGGCGGCCACAGGCAGCGTGTGCAGCTGCCAGCTCTTCTCTGTGCACGGCGGCCAGCCCACGCTTGTGCCCGGCCATGCCCTGTCCCCCTGCCAGCCCCACGCCCCCCGTGCCAGGGCTGTGCCGGTGCCCGGCGCGGCAGCGCTGGCAGCCGCGTGCTCCGTGCTCCAGATCCGTCAGCACAGCCCGCTTTCATCTCGGGCTGCGACGTGCCGCCGCCTCCCCCACGCCCCTCTGCCCCGTGCCACCCCTCCCGCAGCCCCTCCCGCAGCCCCTGCCCGGCCCAGCCCCGCTCTGGGGTCCCGGGGGTCGCAGGGTGGCACCGTGGGCACCGGCTCGTCCCCTCTGCTGTCACCCCACCGAGGACAGTCTCTGCCCCGGTGTCGTGTCCCTGATGTGGGTGTGGGGGCTCAGGGGGTCCTTGGCTGGGGTGTCCCCTTGTTGCTGTCACCCCCCTCGTCCCCCTCAGTGCAGCTCCGGGCCCAGGTGTCCCCCTGGCACAGCTGTCCCCCTTGTCCCCCCCCCTGCCATGAGCAGCAGCTTCCCCGTGTGCCCGAGGCAGAGCTGTGGGCACCACAGTGCTGGTGCCAGTGCCCAGCGTGCCACGGCGGCCTGGCACGCTGCACGAGGTCACTGCCACCCGCCCGGGTCCCCGGGGGGCTCCGAGCGCTGTCACAGCTGTGCATGCCGGTGACATTCCCGGGGGGGGCCGCCTGCCGGGCCCCAGCAGCTGCTCCTGCTGCTCTGTGCCGACGTGAGGGCACCGGGGCAAGGCGCCAGCTGGCACCGGGCTCACCCAGGGGCAGCAGCCGGCCCACGGAGGGCTCCTGGCCCCCCCGGCACAGAGGTGGTCCCTGGGAACCCCCTTGTCCCCAGCCCTGCAGCTGCGGTGCCCGTGGCCCGGGGATGCCAGCAAAGCCTGGCCCAGCCTCACCCACCAGGGCTGTGCCAGCCTCAGGAGCCATTCGCTGCCCAGCAGGAGCTGGGGAGCCCTGGCACAGCTCAGGACGGTCCCTTCAGAGCCCTGTCCCGGTTCCTGAGGCCACCCCGGGGCTGTGGCAGCACCAGCCACCCCCTGGCACGAGGTCCCTGCCCCAGCAGCAGCTTTGCCCATGCCAGCGTCGTGTCAGCTGTGCCAGAGTGCCCCACGCTGCCCATGTGGCTGCCTGGGGCTCTCTCTGGTGGAGGGGTCCCTGGTGGTCCCTGCAGCGGGCACAGAGGGGCAGGGGTCTCTTTGTGGGTCTCTGCAGCGAGGTCTGTGCTCTGGGGGCTCTGGTGGGGTCCCAGCCCACCTCGTGCCCCCCGGGTGGGCACAGCTGGCACGTGCTGTCGCTGCTCTGACGGGTCGATGGTGTTTGACCTTCACCAGAGGATTTATTGATCGTGTCTGGGGATGCCCCTCGCGGCGGGGGCTCAGGCAGTGCGGGGGTCTCTGCCAGAGCTGGCACCTCTCGGGGCAGGGGGCAGAGCCCCCGGTGAGCGATGCCAGCCCTGGTGTGTCCGTGCCAGTCCTGGTCGCTCCCAGGCACCAGGTGGGCAGCCTGCCCTGGGCGTGGGGACACCCAGCCGTGTCCCCGTGGCACGTGTGGCGCTGGCAGCACAGGGTGGCAGGGCTGGGCTCTGGCTGCCCTGCCCAGGGTCTGCAGGAGGTGGCACTGGCAGGGTGCAGCCCGGAGTCCCTGGAGCGGGCTCGGGGCAGGGAGGCAGCCCCAGCCCCGTGCCAGCCCCTCTCTGCAGGGATTCCCCGGGATAACCCACGGCCCTGCCAAGGTGGGCAGCACAGAGACCCCCGCCCGGGGGGGCTCACGGGTGACCCCGCTGTGCCCGCAGCACCATGATGGCCAACGCGGCCACCATGCGGATCCTCATCAAGGGGGGCAAGGTGGTCAACGACGACTGCACCCTGGAGGCCGACGTCTACATTGAGAACGGCATCATCCAGCAAGTGGGGCGCGAGCTGATGATCCCCGGCGGCGCCAAGGTCATCGACGCCACCGGCAAGCTCGTCATCCCGGGCGGCATCGACACCAGCACCCACTTCCACCAGACCTTCATGAACGCCACCTGCGTCGATGACTTCTACCACGGCACCAAGGTACCCCGAGCCCTGCCCGGGGCTCCCCGCGGGCACGGGCACCCAGCAGCACCAGCTCCACTGTGGCACCGCCTGTCCCCGTGTCCCCATCCATCACGTCCCCTCGCTGTGACAGCCCTCCTCCTGCAGGCCGTGGCACCCTGTGCCAGCTCGGGCACCTCCCTGGGCTGTGGCACTGTGTACCGAGTGCTGCTGCCCGCGCCAGCCCAGGATTGTCCCTGCAGCTTGTCCCGCTGTCCCCAGCGCCCGCACAGAGCAGCCATTGTGCCGGGCCAGCGCTGGCCGTGCCTGTCCCCAGGGTGTCCCCAGGGTGTCCCCAGGGTGTCCCTGGGCAGGGGGTCGGTGCTGTGCTGGAGGGAAGGGGCCTGTGCGATGCCCACGGGTGCCACACGCCAGGCCAGCTCCCTGTCACTGTCACCCGCCTCGTGGCAGCTCCGAGGGGGCCGATGGCAAAGGAGCTTTGGGGATTAGCGGGGCGGGGTGAGCCGGGGACAGCGGCGCTGCCACAGTGCCTGCACCGCCGCCCACGCTGCCGGGCAGGGGGGCTCCCCGCGGCCCCCGCCCGCTCGGGGCTCCGTGCCGGGGGCTGCTGGCTCCCTCAGCACCCCACATCCGCTCCCTCAGCACCCCAAATCCAGCGCTGGGGCCGGGGGGGCGGTGGGTGCCCGGCGGTGGCAGGATGGGGCTCTCCAGATGTGCCGTGCGCCCAGATGTGCTGCTGCAGGGGGCAGCCATCGGTGGGGCGGGGGGATGCGGGGGTCCCTGCCCGCACCCAGGAGCCCCGCGTGGCTGTGGGCAGTGCCCGAGCGTGGCCGCCCCAGCCCGGGAGCAGCTGGGGGCTCACCTGGCACAGGGCAGGGCAGGGCAGGGGCAGTGCCAGGGATGGACCCTGACCCCCCCCCCCCGCGGGCCCTGCGCCCCCTGCCCAGGCAGCGCTGGTGGGGGGCACGACGATGATCATCGGGCACGTCCTGCCCGACAAGGAGACGTCGCTGCTGGACGCCTACGAGAAGTGCCGCAGCCTGGCCGACCCCAAGGTGTGCTGCGACTACGCCCTGCACATGGGCATCACCTGGTGGGCGCCCAAGGTGAGCCTGGCGCGGCTCCGGGAGCAGCTGCCGGGGCTAATTCCCGCCCCGCTGATCCCATTAGCCGCCGGGGGGGTGGGCCGAGCCCCCAGGATGCCTTTTGAGCTGCCCTGAGCCGGGCTCAGCGGGGCAGGGGCTCGGGGGTGCCCCGGGCCGAGGGGTCCCCGCGGGGCTGAGCCCCTCGCTGGGCAGGGGAGGCACTGCTGCTGCTCCGTGGGGTGCCCAGCGCTGGTGGTCCCAGCCTGGGGGGACCCCAGCCCGCAGCAGGGCCCCCGTGGGGGTGGCAGGCAGGGCTGGTGAGCAGACCCCATCCCGCGGCACGCTCAGCCCCTGCAATCCCCTCAAAGCCGCTGCCGTGGGATCAGACCTGGCTCCCGGGGAGACCCCACCCTGACCCCCCTTCCAGCAGAGCAGGGCACCCCCCGGGGGCAGGAAAATCCCTTCTGCTGCCCCCCAGCATCTGCCACTCGCCGTGTCACCCCCAAATCCGTGTCCCGTGTGCCCCGGGGGGGGCCGGGGCCCCTCGCGGGGTCAGGCATACCCTGAGCCCTCTCCCGGTGCAGGTGAAGGCCGAGATGGAGACGCTGGTGCGGGAGAAGGGCGTGAACTCCTTCCAGATGTTCATGACCTACAAGGACCTGTACATGCTGCGGGACAGCGAGCTCTACCAGGCCCTGCGCGCCTGCCGCGACTTCGGCGCCATCGCCCGCGTGCACGCCGAGAATGGAGAGCTGGTGGCCGAGGTGAGGGCACGGGGGGCACCGGGCGCCCCGCCGGGCCGGCAGCACCTCCGGCCTGACCCTGCCACATTCCCCAGGGAGCCAAGGAAGCTCTGGATCTGGGCATTACGGGCCCCGAGGGCATCGAGATCAGCCGGCCTGAGGAGGTAGGTGACGGCGGGTGGCACCCAGCAGCAGCCCGGGGTGTGGCTGGCACGGTGCAGGGCATCCAAGGAGGTGCCAGCGCCCGTCCTTGTGTCACCCGCCCGCCCGCTGGTGCCACCGCTGCGTGTCACGCGTGTCACACGGGCTCTCCCCGCAGCTGGAAGCTGAGGCCACGCACCGCGTCATCACCATCGCCAACCGGGTGAGTGCGCTGGGCAAGGCCCGGCTGGGGGTGCCTGTCCCCGTCCCGGGGGGGTCCCCACGGCGGCAGGAGCCCCCCCGGGGGCTGGGTGCCATGGGGACAGTGCCCCTGACCCCCTGTCCGCAGACCCACTGCCCCGTGTACCTGGTGAACGTGTCCAGCATGTCCGCGGGGGACGTCATCGCCGCCGCCAAGATGCAGGGTAGGGGACACGGGGGGACGTCCCTCCCCGCCAGGGCCACCCCGGGCACACGGGGAAACCCCCTGGCACGGCCCACGCGGGGCTGGCAGGGAGCTGGGCACGGATCGTGGGGCTGCGGGCGTGCAGGGAGACACGCGGACAGACACAGGGACAGACACAGGGACAGGGACAGACAGACATGGGCACAGACACACGGACACGGGCAGACACACGGACACAGGAACTCGGGTGTACCTGTGGGGCCGTGCCCTGGCACAGGTGAGCACACCTGGAACCCCAGCTCTGCTCATACACAGGGGGGACACGGGGGGACACACAGACACACAGGTCGCACACGTGAGTACATTCCAGACACACACATGAGCACACAGGGGGCACACAGAGGTCACACCCAGGTCACACACAGGTCACACACAGAGGTCACACACAGGTCACACACATGAGCCCACTCTGGATGCACACAGGCTGCACACATGAGCACTCAGAGGACACACAGGGGACACACACAGGTCACACACGTGAGCACACAGGGAGCACACAGGGGGCACACAGAGGTCACACACAGGTCACACACAGGTCACACACGTGAGCACACAGGGACACACACAGGTCACACAGAGGTCACACACGACACGTGAGCACACAGGGGACGCACACAGGTCACAGGACACACACAGGTCACACGCGTGAGCACACAGGGGACACACAGGTCACACACAGGTCACACAGAGGTCACACACAGGTCACACACAGGTCACACAGAGGTCACACACGTGAGCACACAGGGGACACACAGGTCACACACAGGTCACAGGACACACACAGGTCACACGCGTGAGCACACAGGGGACACACAGGTCACACACAGGTCACACAGAGGTCACACAGAGGTCACACACAGGTCACACAGAGGTCACACACGTGAGCACACAGGGGACACACAGGTCACACACAGGTCACAGGACACACACGGGTCACACACGTGAGCACACAGGGGACACAGGGCTCCTGCCCGCCGGGCACACGGGTGCTCGGGCACCCACGTGTGCCCACCCATGCCCACGGCCGCGTGCCCCCGCAGGGAAGGTGGTGTACGCAGAGACCACCACGGCGCACGCCACGCTCACCGGGCTGCACTACTACCACCAGGACTGGTTCCACGCCGCCGCCTACGTCACCGTGCCGCCGCTGCGCCTGGACACCAACACCTCTGCCTACCTCATGAGCCTGCTCGCCAAGTGAGGGCTGCCCCGGGCACCCCTGCCTGCCCCGGGCACTGCTCCCTGCCCCGGGCACCTTGCCCTGTCCCGGGCACCCCATCCCTGCCCCGGGCACCCATCCCTGCCCAGGAAACCTCTCACTGCCCCGGGCACCCCATCCCTGCCCTGGGCATCCCTCCCTGCCCCATTCCCTGGGTGCCCCATTCCCTGGACATCTTGCTCCCTGGGCACCCTGTTCTCTGGGCACCCCATTCCCTGGGTGCCCCATTCCCTGAGCACCCCATTCCCTGGGCACCCTGTTCTCTGGGCGCCCCACTCCCTGGGCGCCCCATCCCCATGGCACTGGGCTCCCCAGGCACCCCATGGCCGGGGCACCCATTCCCCGAGTCCTGGGCTCCCTGGGCACCCCGAGCAGCCCTGGCAGTGCCATCCCCTCCCTGCTCCGTGCCCCGCAGCGACACGTTGAACATCGTGGCCTCGGACCACCGGCCCTTCAGCACCAAGCAGAAGGCCATGGGCAAGGAGGACTTCACCAAGATCCCCCACGGCGTCAGCGGGGTGCAGGACCGCATGAACATCATCTGGGAGCGCGGCGTGGTACGGCACTGCCGCCCGGGCACGGGCTGCAGCTGGGGCAGGGCACCCCGCGGGGTGTTTGTTCACCCCCACAGGAGGGCACGAGCTCCCCAGAGCGGGATCCTGACCCCGCAGCTCATCCGGGAGTTTTGGGGGACTGGGGGGTGACGGGGAGCGCCACATCCCACCCATCCTGCCCCCCCCGGGCTGCAGGTGGGGGGCAAGATGGATGAGAACCGCTTCGTGGCCGTGACCAGCTCCAACGCCGCCAAGATCCACAACCTGTACCCCCGCAAGGGCCGGATCATCCCCGGCGCCGACGCCGACGTCGTGGTCTGGGACCCCGAGGCCACCAAGTAGGTGCAGCCGCGCCGGGGTGGGGGCAGCTCCCGGCGCCCCCGCAGCGCTGACGGCGCCGTGGCCCTGCCAGGACCGTGTCTGCCAGCACGCAGGTGCAGGGCGGGGACATCAACCTGTACGAGAACATGCGGTGCCACGGCGTGCCCCTGGTGACCATCAGCCGCGGGCGCGTGGTCTACGAGAACGGCGTCTTCATGTGCGCCGAGGGCACCGGCAAGTTCTGCCCGCTGCGCTCCTTCCCCGACGTCGCCTACAAGAAACTGGTGCAGCGGGAGAAGGTACGGTCAGCCACGGCCGGGCCGGGGCCGTGCCAGGGCTGTGCCGTGCCGTGCCAGAGCCGTGCCATGGCCATGCCAGAACGGTGCCCGGGCTGTTCCAGAGCTGTGCCGTGGTTGTGTGTGGCCGTGCCATGGCCCTGCCATGGCTGTGGCTATGCCAGAACTGTGCCGTGGCTATGCCAGGCTGTGCCAGAGCTGTGCCATGGCCATGCCAGAGCCATGCCATGGCTGTGCCCGAGCCAGAGCCGTGCCATGGCCATGCTGTGGCTGTGCCACGGCTATGCCAGACTGGTGCCATGGCCATGCCATGGCCATGTCATGGCCAGGCTCTAGCTGTGCCATGGCTGTGCTTGAGCAGTGCCATGGCTGTGCCAGAGCGGTGCCATGGCAGTGCCATGGCTATGCCAGAGCTGTGTTGTGGCTGTGTGTGGCCATGCCAGAGCAGTGCCATGGCAGTGCCAGATCAGTGCCAGAGCAGTGCCATGGCAGTGCCAGAGCTGTGCCATGGCTGTGCCAGAGGTGTGCCATGGCTGTGCCAGACTGGTGCAATGGCTGTGCCAGATCAGTGCCAGAGCAGTGCCATGGCAGTGCCAGAGCTGTGCCATGGCTGTGCATGGCAGTGCCAGAGCAGTGCCATCACCATGCTGGAGCAATGCCGCGCTCTGGCACAGGGCTGCACCGTGCTGGCTGCTGGAGGGGACCAGGGGACAGTGGCAGTGCCAGAGGCGGGTCTGTGCCAGGCCGGTGCCACGCCGTGCCAGGAGCTCAGGGCAGGGTCCCTGCGGGTCAGTGTGGCACAGGACGCTGCCCTGGCTCCGTGCCAGTGCCCTGGCAGTGCCGGAGCACAGCTGTCCCTGTGTGTGCCCGTCCCAAGGCACCTGCTGGCATCAGGGCTCGCCATGCCCTGCCCAGGCTCTGCCCCGTGCTGGCTCTCCCGAGGTGGCACCGGGACAGGGACACGCGTGCCCGGCGGTGACACCCAGCAGCTCTGGCAGCCCCTGGGCACCCGCTGTGCCCACCCTGCAGGGGACAGCGCTGCTGATGCTGCCAGGGAGGGGAGCAGCTCACAGGGGGATCTTGGGGAGCTCTGGGTGGCTGGGGGGGCACAGGGCATTGCATGGGCTTGGCTTGGCTTGGCTTGGCTTGGCTTGGCTTGGCTTGGCTTGGCTTGGCTTGGTTTGGTTTGGTTTGGTTTGGCATGGCTTGGCTTGGCTTGGCATGGCGTGGCTTGGCTCTGCCGGGGGGACAGGGCCAGGGGCTGCTCTGCCAGGGCCACCCACCTCCCCCAGCCCCTGCTCTGCACCGGGAGCCCCCCGGCCCGCCCAGCACCGCTCCGAGCGCCCCCTCCCCAGCCGCAGCCCCCTCCCCAGCCCCCGCATGCCCCGGCCCGAGCCCCCCGCCCGCCCGGCCATCCGCACCCCGCACCCCGCTCAGGACCCCCGCAGCCCGGCCGCGGCTGACGCTCTCTCCGCTCTCTCCGCTCTCTCCGCTCTCTCTCGACCCCGGCAGACTCTGAAGCTGCGGGGTGTGGATCGCACCCCGTACCTGGGGGACGTGGCCGTGGTCGTGCATGCCGGGAAAAAAGAGACGGGGACGCCCCTGGCCGATACGCCCACCCGGCCGGCCACGCGACACGGGGGCATGAGGGACCTGCACGAGTCCAGCTTCAGCCTGTCCGGTAAGAGCGGCCCCGGGGGTCCCCGTGCCCCCCGCCACCTCCCGGGCGCTGCAGTGCCCCCGCAGGGTGCCCCGCCACCCCTCCCCTAGGGCTGTCCTGTCACCCCCTCCTCGTGTCCCGTCCCCTGCAGGGCGCTCCCCACGCCCCCGGCCCAGGCTGGGCCCCCGCTGTCCCCCCAGGGGCCGTGGCAGAGCAGGGAGGTGCCCCCAGCCCGGTCCCCCCGGGCACCGTCGGTCGGGTGGCTGCGCTGGGGGCTCCGGGCGGGCCGGGGGCTCCGGGGCTGTGCGGGCAGGGCGGGGCCGCTGCTGCAGCCGGGCAGCCCCCTCCCCACGCGGGGCTGGGGGCTCCGCTGGCACCGGCTGCGCTGGGCCGCGGGCACGGCTGGGCACGGGGGGCACGGGGGGGGAACGAGTGTCAGAGCTGGCACGGGGCAGGGCTGCGGGAGGCGCTGGTCAGGGCTGGTCGGTGCCGGTCAGTGCCGGTCAGGGCTGCTCAGTGCTGGTCAGTGCTGGTCAGTGCTGGTCAGTGTTGGTCAGTATTGGTCAGTTCTGGTCGGTGCTGGTCGGTGCTGGTCAGTATTGGTCAGTGCCGGTCAGTGCCGATCAGTGCTGGTCAGTGCTGGTGAGTATTGGTCAGTGCTGGTCAGTTCTGGTCACTCCTGGTCAGTTCTGGTCAGTGCCGGTCAGGGCTGGTCAGTGCTGGTCAGTGCTGGTCACTCCTGGTCAGTGCTGGTCAGTATTGGTCAGTGCTGGTCAGGGCTGGTCAGTGCTGGTCAGTGTTGGTCACTCCTGGTCAGTGCTGGTCAGTGCTGGTCACTCCTGATCAGTTCTGGTCAGCGTTGGTCAGTGCTGGTCAGTGCTGGACAGTGCTGGTCACTCCTGATCAGTGCTGGTCAGTATTGGTCACTCCTGATCAGTTCTGGTCAGTGCTGGTCACTCCTGATCAGTTCTGGTCAGCGTTGGTCAGTGCTGGTCAGTTCTGGTCAGTGCCAGTGCTGGTCACTCCTGGTCAGTGCTGGTCACTCCCGGTCAGCACCGGTCAGTGCCACGTGCAGCACAGCCGGGGTGGCAGAGGGGGTCACTGTGCCCCCCCAGTCAGTCCCAGCGGTGCCCGGGGGTCTCGGAGCCCCCAGTGCCGCGGTGCCCGGGGTGCCCGGGGGTGTCGGGGCCGCGCTGACCGCCCGCGTGTCCGGCAGGTTCTCAGATCGATGACCACGTTCCAAAACGAGCCTCGGCCCGCATTCTCGCTCCCCCCGGGGGCCGGTCGAGCGGCATCTGGTAGAGCCGGGGCCGTGTCCCCCAAGTGAGCACCGGGCGCACGGCCCGGCCCCGGCCCGGCGGGGCTGCCCGGCCGCGGGGCTCCCTGGCCCGGCCCCGTGCTGCCGGCGGGGCCGTGCCGGGCGGGGCCGTGCCGGGCCGGGCCGGGCCGTGCGCGGGGGCCGCGGAGGGCCGGGGGCAGTGGGTGCCCCCCGCCCCGGCCCTTTTCTGTTTGCACGTTGGATTTGGATCAGTGAATTTTTGACTTGTTTGTGCATCACGTGGAAATACTCTGAAGTGGTTTGTGTCACTAGCGTAGGGGAGACGCAGGGACCCCCCCCCCCACACCCCCCTTTGTGCCCCAGCCCCGACCCCCAGCCCCAAGGCAGGACCCCACCCTGATCCCACTGCTGCCCCCCTGCAGGAATCGGCATCTCTCCAGCCCCCCTCCCTGACCCCCATTCCCATCCCTGACCCCCAATCCCTGACCCCCGTCTCCATCCCAACCCGAGCCCCCAGCCCCTCATTTCCCATCCCTGACCCCCCTCCCTGACCCCCGTCTCCATCCCTGACCCCAGCCCCAATTCCCATCTCTCCATCCCCCTCCCTGACCCCCATCTCCACCCTGACCCCCCATCCCGACCCCAGCCCCCCATCCCCATCCCTTTCCCTCATCTCCACCCTGCCCCTGCCCCCTTCCCCTCCCTGCACCTCCCCCTCCCCACCCCGAGCTCCCCCAGCCCCGCAGCGAGCGGTGTCGCACCCCTGGGTCACACCTGAGTGACACCTGGGTCACACCTGGGTCACACCTGGGTCACACCTGGGTCACACCCTGTGTCACACACCCTGTGTCACACCCCTGTGCCACGCCTGCACGGGCCCAGGGCGTGTTTGCACACACCTGTGCTCAGGTGAACCCCTGGGCAGGTGTCCCCTGTCCCACCTCTGTGACCCCTGTGCCACGCCCTCCCCTGCCCATGTCCCCTCCCCTGTCACCCCTCCCTCCAGGTGGGTCCCGGGTGCCAGCCGTGTCCCCTCCCGCTGTCCCCTCCCTCCAGGTGGGTCCCGGGTGCCAGCCGTGTCCCCTCCCCTGTCACCCCTCCCCTCCAGGTGGGTCCCGGGTGCCAGCCGTGTCCCCTCCCGCCGTCCCCTCCCCGCCGGCTCCCCAGCCGTGCCCCGGGCGCGGTGTCCCCGGTGTCCCCGTGTCCCCCGTGCCCTCCCCGTAGGTCCCGTAGGTGTTGGGGGCGGTGGCGCCCGGCGGGTCGCGTGTCCCCGGTGTCGCACGGCCGATGTAGGAACCGCCCGTTGTGTGCTCATTAAAGACCCTTCACAGCCCCGCCTGCCTCGGCCACACCGCGGGGACAGGGACAGGGGACAGCAGGGACACGGGGACACGGGGGACAGCACGGGGACAGGGACAGGGGACACGGGGACACGGGGACATGGGGACACAGAGGGGACCGGGGGGAGACGGGGGACACTGAGGGGATAGGGGGACAGGGGGACACGGGGGAGAAAGAGGGACACTGAGGGGACACAAGGGGACACAGGGACATGGTGGGACAGAGGGACGCAGAAGGGATAGCGGAGACATGGGGGGACACGAGCAGACACGCGCGGGGACAGGCATGGAGGTGGAACCACAGGGACACGGGACATGCATGAAGCTCTGGGGACACGTGTGGGGACACGGTGAGACGGGGGGGTCACAGAGCTGGCCCTGTCACCGCGAGGACACCCCAGCTCAGGTGCACAAACACGGGGGGTGCAGGGGGCACGGGGGGCTCTGGGTGTGCCAGGGGGGGTCCCCAGGGCCACTTGGGGCTCGGGGGGCTCTGGGAGGCTCGGGGGGTCCCAGAGGGGTCTTGGGGGACACCAAGAGGGGGGACCCCGGGAAGAGTCTTGAAAGGTCACAGAACGGCCCCGAGGGTCCCTGAGGGCTCTGGGGGGGTTTAGGGGGGTCCCCGAAGGGTATGGGGGTGTTTAGGGGGGCTCTGGGGGTGTTTAGGGGTGTTTCAGGGATGTTTAGGGGTTCTGGAGCTGTTTAGGGGGGTCTGAGGGTGTTTAGGGGCTGTTTAGGGGATGTTCAGGGGTGTTTAGGGGGGTCTGGGGCTGTTATGGGGGTCTGGGGGTGTTTCGGGGGCTGTTTAGGGGGGTCTGGGGCTGTTTAGGGGGGTCTGGGGGTGTTTCAGGGCTGTTTAGGGGGTCTGGGGGTGTTTAGGGGGTCTGGGGGTGTTTCGGGGTCTGGGGGCGTTTCGGGGTCCCCGAGGGTTCGGGGGTGCAGAGGCCGCCGCCCGCCGCCAGGGGGCGCTGGTGGGGCCCGTTGCCATGGCGACGGGGGCGGCCATGTCTGTTGTCATGACCGGAGGGGGCGTGGCCATCGCGTTGCCATGGCAGCAAAGAGGGGCGTGGCCAGCCCCTTGCGATGCGTGATGGGGGCGTGGCCAACCCATTTCCCGGGCCCGAGGGGGCGTGGCGCGCCCGCTGCCATGGCAGCGGGGGCGGGGCGGGGCGGCTGGCTCCGCCCACGGGGGCGGCGCAGGCGCGGTGGGCCCGTGCGGTTCCGGCCCGGTCCCGGTCCCGGTCCCGGTCCCGGCGCGGCGGAGCGGGGACAGCGGAGCGGCGGCGGCGGCCGCGGCCGAGCGGTGAGTGCGGCGGGGCCGGGAGGGCAGCGGGCAGCGCTGGCATCAGCCGCATCCCCGCACCGGCCGCGCCGCCCGCCAGCACCGGCCGGGGCGGCCGCGGGGCTGCGGGATGGAGCGGCGGGGCCGGGCCCGCACCGGGCTGGGCGGGAGAGGCCGGAGGGGCTCCGGGCACGGCGCGTCCGGGGTGAGGCGGCCCGGCTGGCGCGGTGGCGCCGGGGATGGAGCGGCGGGGCCGGGCCCGAACGGGCCGGGCTGAGCGGCGGCGCCGGTGGCGCCGGTGGCGGCGAGGCCCGGCCTGACTCAGCGGCGGCCGTTCCTGCGTCCGGGCCGCGGCTCCATCCGCGTCCCGGCACGGTACCGGCACGGCACGGCACGGCACGGCGGGAGCTGCAGCTCCGCTCCGGCCCCGCGCAGCACCGGGCACCGCTGCCGGTACCGGGCACCGTCGGGCCCGGGCATCACCCGGAGACCCGCGGGAGCCGGGGGGCCGCCGCTCGGGCCCTGCCGGTGCCGCCCCGCGGCAGGTGGCTGTCACCGTGACACACCGAGCGTGACGCGCTCCCGGGGCTCCGGCTCATGGCGGCACGGCGGCGGCGGCGTCACCGGTACCGCGCTGTCCCGGTACGGCGGTGTCCCTGCTACAGCAGTGTCCCGGTACCGCCGTGTCCCCGGTGCGGCCGTGTCCCGGTACCGCGGTGTCGCCGGTGAGGTGGCGGTGTCGGGACGGGGCCGGGCCCCTCTCTGCGCTCCCCGCCGTTCCCGGGATACCCAGCCCCATCTCCCAGCACCGGGGATCTGTCCGCGGCTCCTCCCGCCGCGGCCGGGCACGCCGCCCGGTCCCCGACGGGGCTCCCGGGATGTCGCGGGCGCGTGCCGTGCCTCTGGGGGTGTTTCGGGGGCTGTTTAGGGGGCTCTGGGGCTGTTTAGGGGTCTGGGGGACCCTCTGGGGACAGCCCTGCCCGGCGGCGTGTCCCGGGCGCGCTGTCCCGGCCGGGGCTGCGAGCGTGTCCCGGCCCGGCTCGGCTCGGCTCGGCTCGGCTCGGCTCGGCCCGGCTCGGCTCGGCTCGGCTCATCCGCGGCATTAATATTTCAGGCGCGGGGGGAGGGCTCGCTCTGCACATGCTCCGCCGCCGTACCGAGGTATTTAGGTTAGCGGCAGCGGGGATCGCTCGGTGCGGCCCCGCCGCTGCCGGTGCTGAGCGGCCGCGCTGCCTCGCCGCCAGCCGGGGAAGGGCCGCAGCCGGTACGGAGCTGGGCACGGAGCCCCGCCAACCCCCCGGGGCACGGCGCGGATGCTCCGCTCGGGGCGGGGGGAAGGCACCGGGGAGGGGACGTGGGCGAGCGGCCCCCGGTGCTGGCGCCGGTGCCACCGTGCGGATCCGCGGCAGCCCCGCCGGGCTGTCTGCCACCCCCCCGGCGTGTTTGTCACTTGAGAAGCCACCGGGACGGCTCCCAAAATAGAAGCCGCCAGTCGCGCAGCCCAGTCCGCACCGGCACCGCCGCGCTGCTCGGCTCCCGGTGCCCGCCGGTGCCGCGCTCTCGGCCTCACTCTGCTCCCGTTTGTTTGGGCAGAGCGGCCGCGGGCTGCGCCGTGGGACCGGGCCCGGACGGACCTCTGCGTGCGCCCCGGCACGGGACGGGCACGGACGCACGCCCGGGGCTTCGGTCGCCGTCGGGCCGTGATTAGCGGCTGCCGCCCGGACAATTAAAATGCAGCGGTAAGCGTCCCCCGCCCCGCCGCAGCCCCTCTCCTCTCGGCCTGCCGGGATCTGGGCTCGGTTCTTATTTGCAGTCGGGATTTTTGGCGAGAACCGGGGGCAAACCGGCCCCGGGCGCCTCCATGGCCCGGCGCCGGGGCGGCCGCGGGTCGCAGGGTGCCGCGGGCCCCGGCTGCCCTGTCATTACACCGGGCCGTGCTCGGCGCTGCGCCGGGGGCTCGGGAGGCGCTCGGGAGGGTGGGGACGGGCGGGTGGCACCGCCAGCCCCGGGCGGCGTCCCCGCTCCGCCGCCGGGACGCGCCGGTGCCTCCCGGTGGGGCAGGGCGCTCCCGGCGGGATCACGGCTCCCTCCGCGTGTGGGGCGCTCGGTGTGGGTCGGGGCTCTCGGTGTGGGGCACGGCTCTCGGTGTGGGTCGGGGCTCTCGGTGTGGGGCACGGCGCTCGGTGTGGGTCAGAGCTCTCGGTGTGGGTCAGAGCTCTCGGTGTGGGGCACGGCTCTCGGTGTGGGTCACGGCTCTCGGTGTGGGTCAGAGCTCTCGGTGTGGGTCAGAGCTCTCGGTGTGGGTCAGAGCTCTCGGTGTGGGGCACGGCTCTCGGTGTGGGTCAGAGCTCTCGGTGTGGGTCGGGGCTCGACCCGCGCTCTCACGCGTGCCGGTATGTGCGGGACTCGAGGTGCGGCTGGCGCGGTGACACCCCGGCTCATGCCAGTGTAACCGGGGGGTCCCAGCCCCGCTCCCCGGGAGCGCCCCCGGGCAGGATGCCGCAGAGCCCCGGCGGCCGTGCGGGTCCCGCGGGCATCCCCCGCATCCCCGTGATCTGGGGAAGGGCCGGCGATGGCAGGGGGGTGAGCGGCTCCTCGCCGTTCCCCGCCGTGCCCCGTGCCCGTTCCCCGCCGCAGCCCCGCGCCCCGCCGGCGGTACCGGCGGCACCGCAGTGCGCGTGGCTCTGGCTCAGCGCCGCGCATGACTCAGCTCCTGCCGGAGCCAGGGGAGGGGGGGACAGCCCTGGGGGACCCCTGCCCGCGCCCCACTGCCGCGGAGCCGCGGGACGGGCCGTGGCCGTCGCCGGTACCGGGAGCGGGCCGGTGCGCAGCTCGCCGTGCGGGGGCGGCGGCGGCGCGGGGGCCCCGGTTCCAGCTGCTGCTGCGGTGGTGGCTAAAAATACCGACCCCCCCCGCGGCTGCGTGCGGGAACACGGCGGAACGGGGGGTCCCGGGTGGGCTCAGTGCCGGGGGTTCCATCGCCACGGCCGTGCGACATCGCCGGTGCTGAGTCACCGTGGTGCTGTGCCCGAACGGGGGGCACTGCGGCCACCGGGACCTTCTGCCCCCCAAAAACCGGCCCCGGGGGGTGGCAGCGCCGCACAGCCCCCGGTGTGGGGGCGCAGATGTGCGCTGTGCTGTGCCCCCCTCATCCCCCGGGCTGTGGCACGGGAGGGGGGCTTGGGGGGCTGCCCCTCCGCCCTGCCCCCGCCTGGCAGCTGGCCCGGGCCCGCGGCCCCCCTGGCCGGGGAGGGAAGCGGATTAACGGCGCCGCTGCCGCCGCTGCCGTGCGGGGGGGCCGCGGGAGCGCCGGGACCCCCGCTCCCGGGGAGGGCAGCGGGGCCGGCCCTCGGTGGCTGCCCCGAAGCGTTTTGTGCAGCACGGTGAGAGCGGGGCTCAGCGCCCCCCCCTCTCTGCTGGGGCTCTGTGCCCTGGCGGGCTGGGCTGCAGCCGGGGGGTCCTGCAGCCCCCAGCCATCTGGGCGTAGGCTGCGGGCCGGCAGATGTTGCCCCTCTAAGCCCTGCTCTAATGGACCCCGATCCCGATCCCGGCCCCGGCAGATTAGGCAGCACCGGGGGCCGGAGAGGGGGGCCCTAAGCTGCTTATGGGCACCAGCCCCCGGAGCCCCTGAGCTCACCAGGGCAGCAGGGGCAGTGCCCTCGGCAGTGCTGGCATCCCCTGGGCAGTGCCTGTGGCCTGGGACCCCTTCCCCCTGCTCTGTATCCACCCAGCACCCCACACCCGGCTCCCCTGGGCACCTGCTCAGGGCAGGGCCCCACCTGGCCAGGGGGGTCACACCGGGGCTCTTGGGGGCCCTCGTGCCTCCCTGCCATACCCTGGGGTGCAGCTGGAGTGGGGGGGCCCACAGGGAGCACAGGGACAGCAGGGCCCTGCTGTCCCTGGTGCTGGAGCACAGCTGGGATGGATGCCCCGGGTCCCAGTGCCCTCGGTGATGGAGTCTGAATGGGATGCACACCCTGGGTCCCAGTGCCCCTGATGTTGGAGATGGGATGGGATGGATGCCCCAGATCCCAGTGCCCCTGCTGGCTGAGCACAGTTGGGATGGGCACCCCGGGTCCCAGTGCCCTGGTGGTGGAGATGGGGTGGGATGGATGCCCCGGGTCCCAGTGCCCCTGGTATTGGAGTCTGAATGGCATGGACACCCCAGATCCCTGTGCCCCTGGTGCTGGAGATGGGGTGGGATGGGCACCCTCGATCCCAGTGCCCCTGTGCTGGAATCTGGGTGGGATGGATGCCCCAGATCCCTGTGCCCCTGGTTTTGGAGCACAGTTGGGATGGGCACAATGGGTCCCAGTGCCCTGGTGTTGGTGTCTGGGTGGGATGGGCACCCCAGATCCCAGTGCCCCTGGTGCTGGAGCACAGTTGGGATGGGCATGCCGGGTCCCAGTGCCCCTGGTGTTGGTGTCTGGGTGGGATAGGCACTCTGGGTCCCAGTGCCCTGGTGCTGGAGCACAGTTGGGATGGGCACTCCGGGTCCCAGTGCCCTGGTGCTGGAGCACAGTTGGGATGGGCACCCCGGGTGCCAGTGCCCTGGTGCGGGGCTGGGGTGCCCGGGGTGCCAGTGTGGCCCTGTCTCCTGGCAGCTGGGGCATGGCCGTCAATGTGTACTCCACGTCGGTGACCAGCGAGAACCTGAGCCGCCATGACATGCTGGCCTGGGTCAACGACTCCCTGCAGCTCAACTACACCAAGATCGAGCAGCTCTGCTCAGGTGGGCTTTGGGGCGGTGTGGGGGGCACGGGGGCGTTCTCAGGGTGCCCCCAGCCCCCCGTGACCGTGGCCTGGGCCGGCGCAGGGGCAGCCTACTGCCAGTTCATGGACATGCTGTTCCCCGGCTGCGTGCACCTGCGGAAGGTGAAGTTCCAGGCCAAGCTGGAGCACGAGTACATCCACAACTTCAAGGTGCTGCAGGCCGCCTTCAAGAAGATGGGAGTGGACAAAGTAGGTCGCTGGGGACAGCGGGGGCTGTGCGGGGTCACCCCGCCGGGTCCGTGCTGCCCCGTGCCCGTGTCCCTGCTGGTCCAGGCCAGGCTGGGAGCACGGCCCCACCGGCCCCTCGGTGTGCCCCCAGATCATCGCGGTGGAGCGGCTGGTGAAGGGCAAGTTCCAGGACAATTTCGAGTTCATCCAGTGGTTCAAGAAGTTCTTTGACGCCAACTACGACGGGAAGGAGTACAACCCGCTGCTGGCGCGGCAGGGCCAGGACGTCGCGCCCCCCCCTAACCCAGGTGATCACATCTACAACAAACCCAAGAAACCCATTGGCACTGCAGGTAATGCCCGGGGCCCCCCAGCGAGCGCTGCCCCCCGCCCTCTGCACCCCTGCTCACGGCCGGGCGTCCCCCTGCCCCTGCCTGCGCCCCTCTGCTGCCTGCCCTGCCCTGCCCTGCCTGCCACGGGGGTCTGGGCGGGTCTGCAGGGACACCCAGGCTGCGGGGCACGGGGATCCTGCCTGCCTGCACCCGCCTGCTCGGCCCTGGTTTGTCACCCCAGCCCCCCTGGCTGCCATCCCCCCGTGCTGTGCAGCTCCCGTGGGCACTGGGGGCTCCCTGTGCTGGCCCACCGGGAGCTGTCAGGGTCTGGGGCCTCCTCAGATCCCATGCTGAACCCCAGACAAGCCACGAGCACCCGTGGAGGGCAGGATTTGCCAGGGGAAACTGAGGCAGGGGGGAGGCTGAAGTTGGGAGAATTGTGGCTCTGCACAGGGGATCCGCCTGCCCTTGCTGCTGCCCCCCACTCAATGCACGGGGGGTCCCTGCTGGCAGCCCCCCCAGCCGGCATTAACCCATTGGTCCCCGTGTGCTGTCAAGTCCCCCAGAGGACCTCCCCGACGGGCCCCAAGAACACGCCGAACCCAGCCCGCCTCGGCAACGTGCCCAGCGGCATCCTGCGGAAAAACTCGCCCGCCGCCCGCAACGGCGGCACCGAGGCTGACGCCCAGATCCTGGAGCTCAACCAGCAGGTGGGCAGGGGTCCCGCCGGGGGCGGGGGGCACCGCGGCCTTGGGGGCTGAGGGTTCGGGCTGCGCCCCACAGCTGATGGACCTGAAGCTGACGGTGGACGGGCTGGAGAAGGAGCGGGATTTCTACTTCAGCAAGCTGCGGGACATCGAGCTCATCTGCCAGGAGCACGAGAACGAGAACAGCCCCATCATCACCGGCATCGTCAGCGTCCTCTATGCCACAGAGGTGAGGGCTGGGCACCCGGGAGCCCGTGGACGTCCCTGGGCGGGGAGGGACCCCCTTTCCCCCCAGGTGCATTGGCCTTGTTCACTCTGTGCCAGGAGAGGGCTGGGCTTTGCCAAAGCCCTCACGCCACGCCAGGCAGAGATTGGGGTGCCCACCTGTGCCCACGGCTGCCATGCTTCCCCCCAGGAGGGCTTTGCCCCACCGGAGGATGACGAGCTGGAGGAGCAGCCGCCAGAGGAGCAGGACGAGTACTAGCCCCGGCCCGCGCCCGCCCCGCGCCGCCCCCAGCTCCGAGGCTGGAGGGCCGAGCCCGCGCCTCGCCCCGCACCGTCACACGCCACGCGGGCCCGCAGCCCCGGGGGGAGCCTCCATCTCCATGAGCAGCCAGCACCCCGGCGAGGAGCGCGGCTGCGCCGGGGCTGGGGCTGGGGACGGGCTCCGGCCCCGCGCCGGGGCCTGCCCCGCGCCGCCCCCTCCCCATATTTATTTCTGTTGTCCCCCTGGCGTCAGCGAGTGCCGCGTCCGCCCTGGTGTCCTGCGTGCCCGCGGGGAGAGGGAGAAGGGCTGGCCCGGGGTGTGCTGCTCGCCTCGCTGGGACCCTCCGGCCCCGGGACCCCCGTGGCAGAGCCGGCCTGGCAGCCTGGGGGAGCGGGAGGCCACGGAGCAGGGGAGAGAGGTGTCGGTTCAGCTCCCTGGGAAGGCGAAAAGGAAAGGCAGCCCAGTGCGGGCATGGCAGCGGGGGGCTCCTGCAGACACGGGGGTCCCGGAGAGGGGCTGTCCTGAGCACGGCATGGAACGGCAGTGGGCCCTCTCCTCTCGCCCGTGGCCCCGGAGCCGGGGCTGGGCTCGCAGCGCCACCCGCCCCGGCTGCCACGTCCCCGTCGCATCGCTTGTCTGGTCCATCACTCCGGTCGCAACGCTGCATCTGTGTTCGGTTTTATTTAAATAAACTCGTGTGGTAACACTGCGTGCTGGGGTCACTGCAGGCGCTCGGGCTCGCTCCCTGCCCGGGGGTTCCCCTGAGCTGACAGACCCTCGGCAGGGCCGTGCAGGGCGAGTGGAGCCGGGTGGGGGCTCTGGAGCACAGCGTGTGAGGAGAAATTGGGCGAGCAGTGTTTATAGTAGTTAATACGGGCTGCAAGAGCCCGGAGCGACCGCGGCGCCGGCTCCTGCCTCGGGCCGGGCGGGATTCCGAGGGATGCGGGATTTACTGGGGCAGGAAGGGATCCTGGATAGAGCAGGGGCGCTGCGGAGCAAGAGGCAAAAGGGCTGGGAAAACATTCCTGCGGGGGTGAGGAACAACGAGGAAATTTAGTCTGTTTTTGGCACCCATAGACCAGGGGAGAGCGCGAACGCAGTCCCCCACTACCACAAATTATGCAGTCGAGTTTCCCGCATTTGGGGAAATCGCAGGGGTCAGCACACCCGGAGTGCAAGGGATGAGCCTCGCCCTGGGAAAACCACCTGCCTGATCATGGTGTCTCCCCTGCCAGGTAAGTATGCCTGCCCCGCCGCGCCGCCCCCGGGCCCCGCCCGCCGCACGCCTCGCCACCACACGGCCAGCGCCGCCCCGGCCCCGCTCCCGCCCGGCCCCGCGCCTCAGGCCCGGCCCGCACGGCCCGGCCCGCGCCAAGCCCGCGGACAAGCCAGGCCAGCGCGGGCCGGGCGCGGGACAGGCGCGGGACAGGCCCCGGCATGCCGCGCGGCGGGACTTGATTTGCATGGACACGCCCCCGCCGGGGCGGTGCCGTTACCGGGCCCGGGCTGCCCCGCCCGGCCGGGACTGCCGGTCCCCGTGCCCGCCGGGCCCGCGGGACGGTCACCGGGACGGCGCCGGCGCTGCCTCTCGATGTGACACTTCGATATCAAACCGAATGCTGTTTTTATTTCCTTTACTGTAAAGCAAGCAGCGCAGGGCGGCCGGGGAGTCACCGCTCCGCTCACGGTGCACACCACTCACACGCTCACCACAGTGCATATCCTGGTTTTAAGCCTACAAAGCATTTCCAGTGTGCTTGGTTAGTCCCAATCAGCAAGGATCAATAAACCGGGATCAGCAATTTCATAATCTCTCCAGGTGGTCCTTGGCTTCCTCTCCTCCTTGTGCTCGTCTGGAGAGAGGCATTTCACCCGTGTCTGCTACAGAATTGTCCTCTGGTTCCAGTGCATCAAGCTTTTCATTATACATAAGCATTTAATTGCTTTGTTGCAATATCCCTTAGCTTAACCACAGATTCCTCTATTTTATTCTAAGCATCAATCGTTTTGCTGCCTCATCTCTTTACTCTCCCATACTTCTGGTTTTTTGTTCAGTGCTTTATTTGGCTGTTCGGTCACAAAGTTCCAAACCCGTTCTTTGTAGTGATCCCAGGGAACACGTCGGCTTTCAACACAGCAGGCAGGAGCGTTTGCTGATTCCATCGCCAGCTGACACGAATCACAAAACCATTTCCACGCTCTCCTTGGCGGGGCCGGTGCTGTGCTCAGCTGCTGGGGCAGGGCGACCCCGAGCACCCTGATTCCCCGGGGGCTGCAGCTCAGGGGTCCCTGGTGCCCAGGAGCTCAGGGGTCCCTGGTGCCCGGGGGCTGCAGCTCAGGGGTCCCTGGGGGCTCAGGGGTCCCTGGTGCCCAGGAGCTCAGGGGTCCCTGGGGGCTCAGGGGTCCCTGGTGCCCGGGGGCTCAGGGCCCCCCATCACTGCAGCCCGGGTCTCCCATTGCCCCTCCTTGTCTCCCTGGGGATTGTGGAAACCCAGGGCACCGGGAATATTTCTCTGTCTGCTCCGGGGTGCCCTGACCCCCAGGGGAGCACTGACTCTGACCATCATTCATGGAGAAAGTTTCCTAGAGTTCAAGACAGACTGGAATCCACAGAAGTGTGAAACAGATTATCGAGAGAGGTGGAGGTGTGTCACTGGCTGAGACCTTGTAACAAGAGGTTGTTGGCCATTTTGTGCCTGCTAATGAAAAGCTGCCAATCTCAGGGTTGTGAGACCGTTTTACTGATAAGGAATAATAAACACCTGAGTCCGAGCAGGAACTACTTGTTACAAGTCTCTCGCTACAAGGTCTTTTAAGACTAAACTATCCAATTAAGAACTGACACCTAGATTATTTTCCCTTTTAACCCAATACCTGATCCCAAAGAGCTGCAATGTGGACTTTTCTGCCCAATTACAAAATGCCACCCAAACCCATGAAGAAGAAGAAGGAAGAAGCAGCATGAAGAAGAAACCCAGGACGACACCCTGTGCTCTCCATCTTGCTGCCATCCACAACACTAAAAATCCCAAACCCTAAATTTCTCACCCAGTGATACACCTATGCCACTCTCTACAATCCATTTCACTTTTTTGTGGATTCCAGTCTATCTTGAACTCTAGGAAACTTTCTCCATGAATGAGGGTCAGAGTCAGTGCTCCCCTGGGGGTCAGGGCACCCCGGAGCAGACAGAGAAATATTCCCAATGCCCTGGGTTTCCACGGGGCACAGTGTTGGTTTGGGTGTGCAAGGCCCTGTGGGGCCATGGTGGCTCTGGGGTGAAATGAATACTGGTGTTTGACGGCCCCGTGCTCCCCCTGGAGCGTGACTGGGCATTTCCAGGGCGCTGTGTGCTCGTGGGCACGCCCTCCACGGGCTCTCCTGGGCTGCTGCCCGTGCCCAGAGCCCCTCGGGCTGGGGGGGCTGGGCCCTGATGGGCTGTGTGTATGGATTGTGTCAGTGCCACCCTGTGTATGTGCTGTCCTGGGCCGAGCTGGATCCCAGTCCTGCACTGTGATCCTGTCCTGGACCGAGCTGGATCCCAGTCCTGCACTGTGATCCTGTCCTGGACCGAGCTGGATCCCAGTCCTGCACTGTGATCCCGTCCTGGACCGAGCTGGATCCCGGTCCTGCACTGGGATCCTGTCCTGGACCGAGCTGGATCTCAGTCCTGCACTGTGATCCTGTCCTGGACCGAGCTGGATCCCAGTCCTGCACTGTGATCCTGTCCTGGACCGAGCTGGATCCCGGTCCTGCACTGTGCTGAGCCCCGTCCCTCACTGTGATCCCGTCCCGCACTGTGATCCCGTCCCGCGCTGTGATCCCGTCCCGCGCTGTGATCCCGTCCCGGACCGAGCTGGATCCCGGTACGAGCCGCTCTCACCCCCGAGGTCCCGCGCAGCCCCGCAGCCCCGCCGCTCTCCCGCAGCCCCGTGTCCCCGTCCCTTGGCAGGGCAGCCACCAGCGGGGCTGTCGCTGTCCCTGACCCACACCGGGCACCGCCGGCCCCGCGCTGCCCCGCGGCGCCTGTCCCGTGCTGGCCGCGCTCTGCCGCTGCTGCGGCTGCAGCCCGGCCCCGCTGTGCTGCGGCACCGGGCAGCGCCAGGCACCGGGACCGGGACCGGGACCGGGACCGAGACCCGGACACCGACCCGGACCCGGACCCGGACCCGGACCAGGACCAGGACCAGGACCAGGACCAGGACCAGGACCCGGACACGGACCCGGACCGGACCCGGACCCGGACCCGGACCAGGACCAGGACCAGGACCCGGACACGGACCCGGACCGGACCCGGACCCGGACACCGACCCGGACCAGGACCCGGACCCGGACCCGGACCAGGACCGGGACCGAGACCCGGACCAGGACCGGACCAGGACCAGGACCAGGACCCGGACCCGGACCGGACCAGGACCCGGACCCGGACCCGGACCGGACCAGGACCCGGACCCGGACCCGGACCGGGACCGGGACCGTGACCAGGACCCGGACCCGGACCGGACCAGGACCAGGACCCGGACCCGGACCCGACCAGGACCGGGACCAGGACCAGGACCAGGACCAGGACCAGGACCCGGACCAGGACCAGGACCCAGACCCGGACCAGGACCCGGACCAGGACCAGGACCAGAACCAGGACCCGGACCAGGACCAGGACCGGCAGCCGGCTCCGGTCAGCGAGGGGGCGGGGCCTGCAGTGTCCGGCTGAGGGGCGGGGCAGTGGGAGCGCGCGGCAGAGGCGGCGCTCGCGGTGCGGTACCGATCAGTGGGCGTGTCCATGCAAATCACGTCCCGCCGCGCGGCATGCCGGGGCCTGTCCCGCGCCTGTCCCGCGCCCGGCCCGCGCTGGCCTGGCTTGTCCGCGGGCTTGGCGCGGGCCGGGCCGTGCGGGCCGGGCCTGAGGCGCGGGGCCGGGCGGGAGCGGGGCCGGGGCGGCGCTGGCCGTGTGGTGGCGAGGCGTGCGGCGGGCGGGGCCCGGGGGCGGCGCGGCGGGGCAGGCATACTTACCTGGCAGGGGAGACACCATGATCAGGCAGGTGGTTTTCCCAGGGCGAGGCTCATCCCTTGCACTCCGGGTGTGCTGACCCCTGCGATTTCCCCAAATGCGGGAAACTCGACTGCATAATTTGTGGTAGTGGGGGACTGCGTTCGCGCTCTCCCCTGGGCTCGTGGTCAATGACAGAATTAACAAAGCTCAGGAGTAATACAGCGTTAATTCATTACGAATTCCCGTTTCCCCGCGGGCACGGCGGGCACGGCCGGGCTCAGCCCCGGGCTCCCTTCGGGGACGTGCGGTCCATTCCCGCAGGGAATGTGTCCCCGGGCTCCCCGCTGTCCCCGAGCCCTGCTGGGTCCCGGGCCGCTCAAGGGCTGCACCACGGCCCCACGGGGAATCGCTAAAAGGAAAATCACAAAGAGTCTCTGACTAGTCCAAGTTCAAAGGTGGCGTGTTTACCACGCACGGGGTGTCATCCCCAAAACGCGTGTCTGCATCCCACAAGGATTTTCGCCTTCTATTTATTTCCCAAAATAACACATATGCACAACCCCAGCACCGCCCATCTCCGCTCCGTATTAAAATGAGGTTTTTAGTCTTTTACACGTGCGCAGTTGTTCTCTTGAATTGGGTCGGTGGTCCCAGGGATGGAGTCAGGAACATCGTCAGGTCTCTGTGACCCCCTGGCACGATCCAAGGCCCCACTTCGGGATGGACTGACACAGAGTCCAGGGGCTGGAAAACATACTGAAACATTGCTTCCAGTGTGAGCCTATAATGCTTCATTTGCTCCACTTCCTCCTACAAGTGCGCTCATAATATAACAATTAGCTTTCGCTTAAGTGTCTAATAATCATTAACTATCATTGGTGTATCTCACTTCAATATGGATTGGTTCTAACCCTCAGCTAAAATATTAATTTTTTTAAATGATGATTCAACACGGCATTGCAGCCAAGTCGCGTGCCCCGTCCCGATTCGGTGCCAGGCGCTCCAACCTCCGGCAGGGCTGGGCCGGTGCAGGGACGAGTCTAGAGACAAACAAAACGAGAATAGGGCCAGGGATAACCCATGAACGCTTCCAAAAGGGGCACAAACATAAGTAATTTATAATTTATCTTAAATCTGTTATTAACCGCAAGACCAGGGGAGAGCGCGAACGCAGTCCCCCACTACCACAAATTATGCAGTCGAGTTTCCCGCATTTGGGGAAATCGCAGGGGTCAGCACACCCGGAGTGCAAGGGATGAGCCTCGCCCTGGGAAAACCACCTGCCTGATCATGGTGTCTCCCCTGCCAGGTAAGTATGCCTGCCCCGCCGCGCCGCCCCCGGGCCCCGCCCGCCGCACGCCTCGCCACCACACGGCCAGCGCCGCCCCGGCCCCGCTCCCGCCCGGCCCCGCGCCTCAGGCCCGGCCCGCACGGCCCGGCCCGCGCCAAGCCCGCGGACAAGCCAGGCCAGCGCGGGCCGGGCGCGGGACAGGCGCGGGACAGGCCCGGCATGCCGCGCGGCGGGACTTGATTTGCATAGACACGCCCATCTCGCCCGCAGGGCCCCGCCCCTCATGCCTGGGCCGTTCCGCAGTGCGAGCCGCGTGGACACGCCCCCTGTTCTGACACCGCCCACTTCATGCGTCACAGGCGTAACCCGCCCTCAATCCCCGCCTGAGGCGGCGCGCGCTGATCCCGCCCCCTCTGGGGGGCGTGGCCGCTCCCGCCCCCTCCCGTTTCCCGGCGAGGCGGGGCGGGGACGTGGCAGCCGGCACGAGCGGCGCGTGTCCCCGGCCGCGGCCAATGGGCGGCGGCGGCGCGCGCACGCGCCCTGGCCCCGGCGCGGCGCCGCCCGTGGCGCTCCGGCTCCCGATGGCGGCGGCGAGAGCGGCCCCGGGCCCGGCCCCGGCGCCCGCCGCGCCCGGCCGCTGGGAGGTGGTGCGCAAGGGCCGCCGGGGCCCCGCGGGCGGCGCCGCCAGCCGCCGTGCCCTGGGAGAGGCCAACGCCGGGCGCGCTCTGCCCGTGCCCGGTGAGCGGGGCCCGCGGTGTGGCGGGCGGGGGGCCCGTGGGTCTGAGGGGGACCGGGGGCCTCGCGTGGCGCGGGGGCCCGGGGTGTTCCGGGGTGCAGCCGCGGGTCCCGTGGGGTCCCCGGGAGTCCCGTTCGGTCCCCGTTCGGTTACCGGGGGGGTCCCGGGGGTCTCGTTCGGTTACCGGGGGTCCCGCCGGTACGGGAGCGGCCGCCGAGGCCGGGCGGCTCCCCGGGCCTGGCGGCGGAGCCCCGGCGGCGCGGCGGGGCCGCGGTTGGCCGTGCCCATCGCGGGCCCCGCACGGGCGGGCTGCTCCGGTGCCCCGTGCCGCGCCCCGTGCCGCCCCCGGTCACCGTTCGCTTCCCGTCCGCAGCGCCCATCGCCACCTCCAGCACCATCTTCCAGAGGGGCTTCGAGCGGGCGCTGCGCCGGCAGAACAAGGAGCAGGTGCCGCCGGCCGCGGCCCCCGAGCCGCCGCCGCGGAAGCAGCACACCGGCAAGGGCGGCAGGAAGGCACCGGGCGGCGACGCTGGAGCCCGGCCCGGCCGCTGCCGCTCGCTGGAGGAGGCCGTGAAAGCCGTGAGTGAGCCCGGGCGGTGCCGCTGGCTCTGCTCCCCTCCTGCTCCGCTCCCCCCAGACAAGGGGCTTCCCTCTGCATCCCCCCGCACTGCTGGGGCTGCTCTGCACCTCCAGCTGTGCCCACGGTGACAGCACCGTGTGGCATTCCCGTGTCCCCAGGGGAGGCAGGGCAGCCAGGGCTGTGCCTGTGCTCGGCAGGGACGGCCTCAGTCAGGTCACTGCTGGGGCTGGGGACAGGTTTCATTCCCTGTGTGGGGCTGAGGCGGGGTGCCCGGGGTGCTGCACACCTTGCTCCCTGAGGGAATCCCCGCTCAGGGAGCTCCCAGAGCCTGAGCCTGGCAGCAGGCCCTGGTGGAGCAGCCCCTCGGAGCATCCAGGTGTGAAACAGGGACTGGGCGTGTGCAGGAGGGCAGGGAGCTGCTGCTGCTGCTGCCTGGGTTGGTGCTGAGGGTTGCTCAGCAGGTGGGTTGGGTTGCTCATGGCTGTTTCCTCCCTGGGACACTCTGGGTGTGCAGTGTGGGTCGGCTGTGGCTGGGTTTCTGCTTGCATGAGCACGTCCTGCTTTGGGCTTTGGGGCTCCCTGGCCAGGAGCACGTCCTGCTTTGGGGCTCCCTGGCCAGGAGCACGTCCTGCTTTGGGGCTCCCTGGCCAGGAGCACGTCCTGCTTTGGGGCTCCCTGGCCAGGAGCATGTGCTGCTTTGGGGCTCCCTGGCCAGGAGCACGTCCTGCTTTGGGGCTCCCTGGCCAGGAGCACGTCCTGCTTTGGGGCTCCCTGGCCAGGAGCACGTCCTGCTTTGGGGCTCCCTGGCCAGGAGCATGTGCTGCTTTGGGGCTCCCTGGCCAGGAGCACGTCCTGCTTTGGGGCTCCCTGGCCAGGAGCATGTGCTGCTTTGGGGCTCCCTGGCCAGGAGCACGTCCTGCTTTGGGGCTCCCTGGCCAGGAGCATGTGCTGCTTTGGGGCTCCCTGGCCAGGAGCACGTCCTGCTTTGGGGCTCCCTGGCCAGGAGCACGTCCTGCTTTGGGCTCCCTGGCCAGGAGCACGTCCTGCTTTGGGCTGAGGGCTCCCTGGCCAGGAGCACGTCCTGCTTTGGGGCTCCCTGGCCAGGAGCACATCCTGCTTTGGGCTGAGGGGCTCCCTGGCCAGGAGCAGCTGCCCGGGCAGCTCTGGATCTCTGGCAGGGTTTTCTGTGTGGCCTGGGGAGGAGCTGGAAGCACTGCCCTCCGTGGCCCCTGAGGAGCCAGAGTTAGCTGTCCCCTCCCTGTGCTTCAGCCCGGTTGTGCTGGTCTGGTTGAGCCTGTCTGTGTGTCTGTCTGTCGCAGCTGGACCTGGCGGACCTGCAGAAGGAGCTGCAGAAGAGCCGCAGCGTGTTCCCCGAGAACCCCTCGGTGTGGGTGAAGGACCTGGCTGGCTACCTCAACTACAAGCTGCAGGCACCCCGCAGCGACCCCGTGCTGAGCCAGCACCCCCACGGTCCGTGTGCCCTGCCCGGGGCTGGGGGAGCAGGGCAGGGAGCGTTGGGCTGTCCCCACCAGGCACAGCCTTTCCTGGCTGCAGGCACAGGGACACTGCCCGTGCTGCTGGTGAACGGGGGGTTCCTGCAGTCACCCCTGCTGCAGGGGCTCCCTGAGCTCTGCTGCTGCTGCTGGGGGCTTTGGGAGCTCACTCTGCTGTGTGCCCCAGTGCTGGAGGGAGGCTGGGGCAGGGTTTCCCTGTCCCTGAGCTCTGCCTGCTCCTGCTGCTGCTGGGGGCTTTGGGAGCTCACTCAGCTGTGTGCCCCCAGTGAGGCTGGGGCAGGGTTTCCCTGTCCTGCTGATCAGGGTTTCCCTGTCCCTGAGCTCTGCTGCTGCTGCTGGGGGCTTTGGGAGCTCACTGTGCTGTGTGCCCCCAGTGAGGCTGGGGCATCCCCGTCCTGCTGATCAGCTGGGCCCCATCACACTGAGAATGCCATTTCAGGTGGCAGGGGAGCAGTGTGCTCTCCAGAGCCCTGTCCATGGCACAGATCAGCGTTCCATGGCAGGCCATCCCTTAGGGCTGGGTTAGCTAGCTGCCTCTTGCTGTATTTGCTGGGAATGTCCTGACAAAGGCAGGAGTGATGAATCTGACTCTGTGTCCTCAGAGGGCTAGTTTATTAGTTTATGATACTATATTATATTAAAGAGTACTATATTCTATTGAAGAATACTATATTATACTAAAGAATACAAAAAGGATACTTACTAAATGCTAAAAAGATGATAATAATGAAATAATAATGAAAACTCGTGACCTCTCCAGAGTCCTGACCCAGCTGGGCACTGAAAGACCAAGGAGTCAAAACAGCTCACAGCAGAATGCAATGAAACAATCACCTGTGGGTGAACAATCTGCAAACACATTCCACACAGCAGAGGCAAATGGGATAAGAATTGTTTTCCTTTTCTCTGAGGCTTCTCAGCTTCCCAGGAGGAAAATCCTGGTGGAGGGATTTTGCAGAGGATGTGGCACGGGGTCCCTGGGGAGGAGGCAGGGCTGCCCGGCTGGCATGAGGATGAGGATGGGGCACTCCCAGCTCCCCCTGGGCTGGTTCCCCCAGCTCTGCTGGAGCTCCCCAGAGCAGGCTGTCGCTGAGCTGTCCCCTGTCCCCCCCCAGACTACCCGTACTGCCTGGTGGGCAAGGAGCTGAGGAGCATCATCCGCTCCCTGCTGGCAAAGGCCTCGGACGTCCTGGAGCTCTTCTTTGACCACTGCATCTACACCATGCTGCAGGAGCTGGACAAGGCCCAAGGTCAGCCCCTGCGCTCCCCCGGGCTCTGCTGCTCCTGGCCCCTTTGGGGCTCCCCCCTGGAGGCCGTGGCTGAGCAGGGCCTCCCCCGTCTCCGTCCCAGGGGAGTCCCTGCACGGCTACAGGATCTGCATCCAGGCCCTGCTGCTCTACAGGCCCCGCATTGCCACCACCAACCTGGGCAAGGTGAGCTGGGCTCAGCTCTGAGCGTGCTGTGAACCTGGGGCTGCTCCTGCATCCCGCTGCACAGAGCCCTGGCACCTCCCTGCCCTCCCCTGCCCAGGCACTGGCGTCCCCAGTGGGCTCTGCCTGCCCTACCAGCAGCCTGCACCCCCAGGGCTGGGTTTGGGGCTCCCCCTGCACCCCCAGGGCTGGGTTTGGGGTTTGCCCTGTCCCCCTGCAGCCCCAGGGCTGGGTTTGGGATTTCCCTTGTCCCCCTGCACCCCCAGGGCTGGGTTTGGGGTTTCCCTGTACCCCAGAGCTGGGTTTGGGCTTCCCCTTGTTCCTCTGTACCCCCAGGGCTGGGTTTGGGGTTCCTCCTGCACCCCCAGAGCTGGGTTTGGGGTTTCCCCTGTCCCCCTGCACCCCCAGGGCTGGGTTTAGGGTTCCCCCTGCACCCCCAGATCTGGGTTTGGGGTTCCTCCTGCACCCCCAGGGCTGGGTTTGGGGTTTCCCTTGTCCCTCTGCACCCCCAGGGCTGGGTTTGGGGTTTGCCCTGTCCCCCTGCACCCCCAGGGCTGGGTTTGGGGCTCCCCCTGCACCCCCAGGGCTGGGTTTGGGCTTCCCCCTGCACCCCCAGGGCTGGGTTTGGGCTTCCCCCTGCACCCCCAGGGCTGGGTTTGGGGTTCCTCCTGCACCCCCAGGGCTGGGTTTGGGGTTTCCCTTGTCCCTCTGCACCCCCAGGGCTGGGTTTGGGGTTTGCCCTGTCCCCCTGCACCCCCAGGGCTGGGTTTGGGGCTCCCCCTGCACCCCCAGGGCTGGGTTTGGGCTTCCCCCTGCACCCCCAGGGCTGGGTTTGGGGTTCCTCCTGCACCCCCAGGGCTGGGTTTGGGGTTTCCCTTGTCCCTCTGCACCCCCAGGGCTGGGTTTGGGGTTTGCCCTGTCCCCCTGCACCCCCAGGGCTGGGTTTGGGGTTCCCCCTGCACCCCCAGGGCTGGGTTTGGGGTTCCCCTGAACCCCCAGGGCTGGGTTTGGGGTTTCCCTGTCCCCCAGGGCTGGGTTTGGGGTTCCCCCTGTCCTCCTGCATCCCCAGGGCTGGGTTTGGGGTTTCTCTGCACCCCCAGGGCTGGGTTTGGGGTTCCCCCTGCACCCCCAGGGCTGGGTTTGGGGTTTCCCTGCACCCCCAGGGCTGGGTTTGGGGTTTCCCTGTCCCCCAGGGCTGGGTTTGGGGTTTCCCCTGTCCCCATGCACCCCCAGAGCTGGGTTTGGGGTTTCCCTGCACCCCCAGGGCTGGGTTTGGGGTTCCCCCTGCACCCCCAGGGCTGGGTTTGGGGTTTCCCTGTCCCCCAGGGCTGGGTTTGGGGTTCCCCCTGCACCCCCAGAGCTGGGTTTGGGGTTCCCCCTGCACCCCCAGGGCTGGGTTTGGGGTTTCCCTGCACCCCCAGGGCTGGGTTTGGGGATTCCCCTACATGCCCCGGGCTGGGTTTGGGGTTTCCCTGTCCCCCAGGGCTGGGTTTGGGGATTCTCCTACATGCCCCGGGCTGGGTTTGGGGTTTCCCTGTCCCCCAGGGCTGGGTTTGGGGTTCCCTCTCTGGCCCCAGAAGGGCTCCTGGCCTCCCCTGGGGCTGTGGGTCCCTGCCGGGGCTGGGGGCTGCTGCTGCAGGGCTGTTTGGGGCGCTGGCCCAGCTGAGCTGTGCTCTCCCCGCAGTACCTGGAGGTGCTGCGCTCCCAGCAGAGCCGCCCCGCCAAGTGTCTGACCGTGCTGTGGGCACTGGGGCAGGCTGGCTTCACGGACCTGCACGAGGGCCTGAGGGGTGAGAGCCAGAGCAGGGGTGGGAGCCCCTGCAGGGACTGCCTGCACTGCTGCTGTGGTGCTGCTGGGGGGTGGGAAAGGCTGGGAAGGGTCCCCAAGGAGCAGTGGGGTGGGATCCCCTGCCAGGATTGCCAGCACACCTGCATTCCTGCTGGTGGTGCTGCTGAGGGGTGGGAAAGGTTGGGAAGGATCCTCAAGGTCTGCAGTGTGGGATTCCCTGCAGGGACTGCCAGCACACGTCCACTCTTGCTGGTGGCATTGCTGAGGGGTGGTAAAGGTTGTGAAAGATCCCCTCATGGGACTGCCAGCACCCCTGCACTCCTGCTGTGGTGCTGCCGAGGGGTGGGAAGGGTTGGGAAGGACCCTCAAGGAGCAGTGGGGTGGGAAAAGCTGGGAAGGATCCCCAAGGAGCAGCAGGGTGCGATCCCCTGCCAGGACTGCCTGCACCCCTGCACTCCTGCTGGTGGCATTGCTGAGGGGTGGGAAGGATTGGGAAGGACCCTCAGGGTCTGCAGTGTGGGATCCCCTCCCGGGACTGCCTGCACTCCTGCTGTGGTGCTGCTGAGGGATGGGAAAGGCTGGGAAGCATCCCCGAGGAGCAGCAGTGTGGGATTCCCTGCAGGGAGTGCCAGCACACCTCCACTCCTGCTGGTGGCACTGCTGAGGGGTGGGAAGGGTTGGGAAGGATCCTCAAGGGGCAGTGGGGTGGGAAGGGTTGGGAAGGACCCTCAAGGGGCAGTGGGGTGGGAAGGGTTGGGAAGGATCCCCAAGGAGCAGCGGGGTGGGAAGGGCTGGGAAGGACCCTCAAGGTCTGCAGTGCAGCTTCCCCCAGCCAGGACGGGGAGGTGGGTGGATCCTGGGGAGCCATCCTGCCTGGAGGCCAGGCCGCGTGCTGCCCTCTGCTCTGAGCACAGCCGCCCCGGAGCCCTTCCCAGGGACCTGCCTGCCTGTGCCTGGCTGGTTGGGCTGTCCTGGAGCAGGGGGGCCCAGGCAGACCCTGGCCCTGTCCCTGCAGTGTGGCTCGGCGTCATGCTCCCGGTGCTGGGCATCAAGTCCCTGTCGCCCTACGCCGTTTCCTACCTGGACCGGCTGCTGATGTGAGTGACCCCCGTCCTGGGGCTGCTCTGCAGCCAGCACTGCCCTTGCCAGGCCCCCGCAGCTCAGGGCTCTGTCCTGCAGGATGCACCCCAACCTCACCAAAGGCTTCGGCATGATCGGCCCCAAGGACTTCTTCCCCCTCCTGGACTTCGCCTTCATGCCCAACAACTCGCTGTCCCCCAGGTACGCTGCCCCACCCGGGCACGGCCGTGCCACAGGGGGGCCCTGGGTGTCCCTGGTGCCCCCTGGCCCTCAGCAGCCTGGCGCTCTCCCCAGCCTGCAGGAGCAGCTGCGGCGCCTGTACCCGCGGCTGAAGGTGCTGGCCCTGGGCGCCCGGCCCGAGGCAGCCCTGCACACCTACTTCCCCTCCTTCCTGTCCCGAGCCACGCCAGCCTGCCCGCCCGCCATGAAGGAGGAGGTGAGCCTGGCACGGCCTCGGGGGGGAGAGGGGGCACTGCTGTCAGCAGGATTCTGATGGCAGGGCGGGTGGAGTAGGGGTCTCTGAGTCAGGGCTCTTAAGCTTTTGGAGATGTATTTCACACCCGAGACAGCTCAGCTGCCTTAGAAGGCATAAAATCAGCAGGATGGCTGCTGTGGTAGTGTTGGGAACAAAAAAGTTTTAATAAAAGGCAAAATAACAAAACGCTTTACAGAGAAAATCTGAGCTAGGTGTAAGAGGTTTTTGCTCTTGGTAAAACACCTCACAAAGGCAATTAGTTTCTTTGTTCTCTTATTTTTCTAGTAAATTGCTTAAGTGGGACTTTTTGGCTCTTTGCTAATTGGCTCCTTTTAAGTTTGAGGTGAAGTCCCTCAGGTCCTATGAGGTGTTTTTATATCTAACTGAGGAAAGAAACTTCTGGGCTTTTTTGCTTTTTAAGGAGACAAAGGATAGTTTTGTCACTCTGTCAACAGGGGGCACATTGCTATAGGCAGGGGCCATGCTGCCTGCTCCCAGGGATAAGGGATAAGAGTCTTATCCCAGGATAGCAGTCAGCAAATCCTAGACTGGTTTGGGTGGGAGGGCCCTTGAGGACCATCCAGTTCCCCCCTCTGTGGGCAGGGGTGCTGCAGCTCTGTTTGGTGCCTCAGGGGCTGGCTGGCTGTGGCACGTGTGGGGTGTCTGCTGTGCTGGGCAGGGGGTCACACCCTGCTGTGCCCCCTGCCCAGCTCCTGAGCTCCTTGAGCCAGTGCCTGAGCCTGGACCCTCTGAGCTTCAGCGTCTGGAGGCAGCTCTACACCAAGCACCTCGCTCAGTCCAGGTCAGTCCAGCTGTGCCTGCAGGGGGGCCAGCACTCACCAGCAGGGCTTCGGGACACCTCCATGCCTCCTGACCAAGCCCCTGTTCTCCTTCCCCCCAGTTTGCTGCTGAACCACCTCCTGGAGTCCTGGGAGAGCAGCAGCAAGCAGGTAGGGCTGAGCAGGGGCAGGGGCAGCCGTGGGCTGTTTGAGCTCCCCGTGCTGCTGGGGGAGCCCCCTGGGCTGGCAGTGTCCCCTCCTGGTGCCGTGGCAGCCCAGGGGCTCTCTGGGGGCCGGGGGGTGCTGACACTGCTCCTGTGTCCCCAAGGTGCAGCAGTCACTGCAGGAAACGGTTCGCTCCTTCACGGTGACAAATGAGGAGCTGGCAGCCAGGGGGGCCGCAGGGGACACGGACGTGGCCGCCTGTGACACTGCCTGCAAGGTGAGGGACAGGAGGGGACGGGCTGGCGCTGCCCAGCAGCAGCCATGGCCAGATCTCAGCTCCCTGCTGGGGCCCGTGGTGGTGGCACGCACACAGGACGCGCTGGGGACAGATGTGCTGGTCCCTGTCCAGCCCCCAGCTGCTCAGCAGATGTCTCTGTCCTGGCTGGTGTTGTATTTGCAGGGGCCCTCGTGGCAGGGAGGAATGTTCTGACTCCATGCTCTCTGAAGGCTAATTTATTACTTTATAATACTGTATTGTATTCAAGAATACTACACTATACTTTACTAAAGAATACAGAAAGGATACTTAGAGAATGCTAAAAACATAATAATGAAAACTGACTCTCCAGAGTCCCAGCACAGCTGGGCACTGAAAGGCCAAAGAGTCAAAACAGCTCAAGCAGAATCCAATGAAACAATCTCCAAACGTTCCACATGAGTTGGAACAAAGCAAAACACAGGAGAAGCAAATGAGATAAAAACTATTTTCCTTTTTCTCTGGGGCTTCTCATCTTCCCAGGAGGGAAATCCTGGTGAAGGGGTTTTCCAGAGAACGTGACTGCCACAGGCTGGGGAGCCAGGGGTGGGTGGGGCTGCTGTGCTGGGGCCTCCTGGTGCCAGCAGCCTGCGGTGACAGTGACAGGGCCTTGTCCCCCACGCAGGAGCTGCTGTGCAAGATGAGGGGCCGGGGGCTGCCCTGGCCACGGCTGCTGCTCGTCCTGCTGCTCTGTGCTGCTGCCTTCGTCCTGCACGACGCGCACACGCACGGCTCCTTCCAGGGTATGCTGGGGAACAGTCCAGGAGCACAGCTGCTCTGGGAGCTCCAGGCATCCCCCACGTCCCCACAAGTGCCACATCCACAGGGTTTTAAACTCCCCCCAAGGGAGGGGAACGCCACCATTGCCCTGGGCAGCTGCACAGCCCTTTCCATGGAGAAACTGGTTTTTGTTTACAACCTAAGCCTGTCCTGTCACAAGCTTGAGGCTTTTCCCCTTGCTCAGGAGTGATCCTCCTGCCTGGGGTCACTCCTGTGGCTGTTCCCCTCCGTGTCCCTGTGGCTGCTGTGAGCACTGGGGCCTGTCCATCTGTCCATCTGGGGGTACTGGGGGTGCAGCACTGCAGGCACACTGCCTGTTCCCCTTTGGCAGGGTCTGCTCAGGGGCTCTGTCCATCTGGGGTGCAGCACTGCAGGCACACTGCCTGTTCCCCCTTGGCAGGGTCTGCTCAGGGGGCTCTGTCCCCCTGGGGTGCAGCACTGCAGGCACACTGCCTGTTCCCCTTTGGGAGGGTCTGCTCAGGGGGCTCTGTCCATCTGGGGTGCAGCACTGCAGGCACACTGCCTGTTCCCCTTTGGGAGGGTCTGCTCAGGGGGCTCTGTCCATCTGGGGTGCAGCACTGCAGGCACACTGCCTGCTCCCCTTTGGCAGGGTCTGCTCAGGGGCTCTGTCCCCCTGGGGGTGCAGCACTGCAGGCACACTGCCTGTTCCCCTTTGGGAGGGTCTGCTCAGGGGGCTCTGTCCATCTGGGGGTGCAGCACTGCAGGCACACTGCCTGTTCCCCTTTGGGAGGGTCTGCTCAGGGGCTCTGTCCCCCTGGGGGTGCAGCACTGCAGGCACACTGCCTGCTCCCCTTTGGCAGGGTCTGCTCAGGGGCTCTGTCCCCCTGGGGGTGCAGCACTGCAGGCACACTGCCTGTTCCCCTTTGGGAAGGTCTGCTCAGGGGGCTCTGTCCATCTGGGGGTGCAGCACTGCAGGCAGACTGCCTGTTCCCCTTTGGGAGGGTCTGCTCAGGGGCTCTGTCCCCCTGGGGGTGCAGCACTGCACACAGACTGCCTGTTCCCCTTTGGGAGGGTCTGCTCAGGGGGCTCTGTCCCCCTGGGGTGCAGCACTGCAGGCACACTGCCTGTTCCCCCTTGGCAGGGTCTGCTCAGGGGCTCTGTCCATCTGGGGTGCAGCACTGCAGGCACACTGCCTGCTCCCCTTTGGCAGGGTCTGCTCAGGGGCTCTGTCCATCTGGGGTGCAGCACTGCAGGCACACTGCCTGTTCCCCTTTGGGAGGGTCTGCTCAGGGGGCTCTGTCCCCCTGGGGGTGCAGCACTGCAGGCACACTGCCTGTTCCCCTTTGGCAGGGTCTGCTCAGGGGGCTCTGTCCCCTCCTGGAGCATCTCCTGAGGGGTTCCACAGCACAGCCCGAGCCGTGTGTCCCCCAGAGCCCTTGGGGACAGATGGACACGTGTCCCCACAGCTCAAGGAGCTCACTTGTCTCTTGCAGCCTCGTCTTGTGCCCGGCTGCTGCGCTCCTCCGGCGTGCTGCCCGCCTCCCAGCTGGCCTGGCAGAAGGTGTCCCATGCCTGCCTGCAGGGCTACAGGTCTGTGCCAGCGCCCTGGTGGCTGCAGGGGCCTGGCAGGGGGCTGGGAGCTGTTCCCAGCCCTGCCTGGAAGCACTCAGCTGTGCCCCGTGCTGGCAGCTCCGTGCGGGTGCCGCGGGTGCCGTGGTGCCTCCCTGGCCTCACCTGGGACTCCTTGCAGGTGGCTGGAGCACGGCCTGGCCCAGCACGGTTCCGTGGCCCTGTCTGTCCTGTGGCCACAGCTGGAGCTGCTCTGGAAGACGAGCGCAGAGGTGGCCTGGGCTGTGTCCCAGCAGGGCTGCTCCCTGCTCTCCTGGCTCCATGGCAGCCTGCCCTGGCTCGGCGACTGGGTGAGTGAGGGCTGGGGCACAAGGAGTGCCATGGGGGGCTCGTAGCCCTGGGAAGGCTGTACTGGGGAGCCCTGAGCTGGGGTGGTTTGCCACTGCTGCTGCTGTTCTGGGAAGGGGACAGCCCCACGGCAGGTCTCTGATGCCACCTTGTCCTCCCAGACGTGGCAGCAGCCCCCTCCAGCTGTTGGCAGTGGCTGTGGAAGGCAGGGGGCTCAGGGCACTCCCTGGTGCTGCAGAGGCCAGCGTGGGGTGGCACTGGGGTGGCATCAGCGTCTCACAGAGCAGGGAGGGGTGAGCTGGGCCCCAGGGGCAGCCAGGGGGGCTGCTGCTCACCCACGCCCTCTGTGCTGCCCCAGCTGCAGAGCCGGCTCCCCGAGGCGCTGCTGCACCTGGCCGAGTGTGCGCGGGAGCTGCTGCTGTTCCTGCTGCACAGCTGCCTGCTGCCGCTGCTGCAGGGCCTGGCTGCGGCGCTGCAGCGGGGCTGGCAGAGCTGCCTCGACTCCTGCAGGTGAGCGTGCCCTGCCACACTGCCCCCGGGCTGCCCGGCTGCTGCTGTGTGTCCTGTGCCAGCCCGGGTGTCCCTGTGCCAGCCCGGGTGTCCCTGTGCCAGCCCAGGGTGTCCCTGTGCCAGCCTGGGCGTCCCCTGCCCTGTCCTGCGTGTGTCCCTGTGCCAGCCCGGGTGTCCCCTGCCCTCTGCTGTGTGTCCCTGCGCCAGCCCAGGATGTCCCCAGCCCTGCTCTGCCTGTGTCCCTGTGCCAGCCCGGGGTGTCCCTATGCCACCCTGCCTGTGTCCCTGTGCCACCCCAGAGTGTCCCCAGCCCTGCTCTGCCTGTGTCCCTGTGCCAGCCCAGGGTGTCCCTGTGCCAGCCTGGGTGTCCCTGTGCCAGTGCAGGGTGTCCCCAGCCCTGCCCTGCGTGTGTCCCTGTGCCAGCCTGGGGTGTCCCCTGCCCTCTGCTGTGTGTCCTGTGCCAGCCCAGGGTGTCCCTGTGCCAGCCCGGGTGTCCCTGTGCCAGCCCGGGGTGTCCCCAGCCCAGGGTGTCCCTGTGCCAGCCCGGATGTCCCTGTGCCAGCCTGGGTGTCCCCAGCCCTGCCCTGCCTGTGTCCCTGTGCCAGCCCGGGTGTCCCTGTGCCAGCCTGGGGTGTCCCTGTGCCAGTGCAGGGTCTCCTCTGCCCTCTGCTGTGTGTCCCTGTGCCAGCCCGGGTGTCCCCAGCCCTGCCCTGCCTGTGTCCCTGTGCCAGCCTGGGTGTCCCCAGCCCGGGGTGTCCCTGTGCCAGCCCGGATGTCCCTGTGCCAGCCTGGGTGTCCCCAGCCCTGCCCTGCCTGTGTCCCTGTGCCAGCCCGGGGTGTCCCCAGCCCGGGGTGTCCCTGTGCCAGCCCAGTGTCCCCAGCCCCGCCCGGCCCGTGTCCCCCGTGTCCCCCGTCCCTGGTGGCGCTGAGCCCCACGCCGTGTCCTTGCTTTCCAGCGGGGCGGTGACGTGGGCGTGCGTGCGGGACCACCTGGTGGGCTTCACGCGCCGCTCCTGGCTGTACCTGCAGGCCGCCGCGCTGGCCCTGCGCGACTGGGCCCTGGCCGTCATCTCCGGGCACTGAGCTGCTCTCCGGAGGGCACCCCGTGCTCCGGCTGCCCGGGGGGCAGTGCCCGCAGGAACTTCGGGGCACGTCGGGGCTTTTGGGGAGGTTTGTTTTCGGGGAGACACACACGTCCAGGTTTTCCACCCGCTGTGACCCCTTTGGCTTTCCCTGTGCCGCTGTCCCCGGGTGGGTGACGCCCTGCCCGTGTGCCTCACCTGCTCACAGGAGCGGGGCTGGGCGCCTGGAGCCCCCCGCCTCCCCACCCCGCCCCACCGGTCAACAAACGGATTTATTTTATTATTTTTTCCTTACAATCGCTCCCTGGGCTTTGCGTTTCTTCCTAAATGGAGATGGCCGTGCGTGGGGGGGGCAGGGGCTGTGCAGACCCCCCTGCACCCCCATTCCCACCAATCCCACCCCAATCCCCCCCACCCCGGGGGGGCAGCGCCTCGCTGGACCCCCCTGCCCGGGCTGGGGTGGCTGGAAGGAGCCCAGGGAGCTGCTGGTGCCACCCACGGGTGGGCCCCGGGTGGGGGGTTCCTGTGGAGTGGGGAGGGGTCGGGTTTGACCTCTGCCCGGGGGGGGTGTGTCACCCGTGGGGGGTGTGTCACCCGTGGGGGGTGTGTCACCTGTGGGGGTGTGTCACCTGTGGGGGTGTGTCCTGTGGGGGTGTGTCACCTGTGGGGGTGTGTCCTGTGGGGGTGTGTCACCCGTGGGGGTGTGTCACCCGTGGGGGGGTGTCACCTGTGGGGGGGTGTCACCCGTGGGGGGGTGTCACCCGTGGGGGGGTGTCACCTGTGGGGGGGGTGTCACCCATGGGGGGGTGTCACCTGTGGGGGGGGTGTCACCCATGGGGGTGTGTCACCCGTGGGGGTGTGTCACCCGTGGGGGTGTGTCACCCGTGGGGGGGTGTTGCGTGGGTGTGTCACCTGTGGGGGTGTGTCCTGTGGGGGTGTGTCACCCGTGGGGGTGTGCACGGGGGTTGGGAGTGCCCGTGTTCTTACAGGTGTGCGTGTCTCTGTGCTCACCCACGTGTGGCACGTAGAGGTGTCCGTGCCTCCGTGCACACGTGTGCTCCGTGTACGTGTCCGTGCGCAGCCCTGTGTGCAGTCACACTCACTGTGCATTCATAGTCACTGTCCAGTCTCACTCCAGTGTCCACTCACGCCCGCTGGATGTCCGTGGATGTCCGTACACAATCCTGTCCGCTCACACCCAATGTCCAGTCTCACACCAATGTCCACTCACACCCAGTGTCCACTCACACCCGGTGTCCACTCAGGCCCACTCTCAGGTCACACCCAGTGTCTGGTCACACCCACTGTCCACTCACACCGGGTGTCCATTCACATTCACTGTCCACTCACACCCCACTGTCCACTCACACCTACTGTCCAGTCTCACGCCAATGTCCGTTCACCCCCAGTGTCCGGTCACACCGTGTCCCTCTGTCCGGTCACACCGTGTCCCCCTGTCCAGTCACACCGTGTCCCCCTGTCCTGTCACACTGTGTCCCTCTGTCCTGTCACACTGTGTCCCTCTGTCCGGTCACCCCCAGTGTCCGGTCACACCGTGTCCGTCTGTCCGGTCACACCGTGTCCCCCTGTCCGGTCACACCGTGTCCGTCTGTCCGGTCACACCGTGTCCGTCTGTCCTGTCGCCTCCGGGGACGCGGCCGGCGCGGAGGGGGCGTGGCCAGGAGCATAAGGGGCGTGGCCACAGCATGAAGGGGCGTGGTCAGGGCTATATGGGGCGTGACCTGGACCACAAAGGGCGTGGCCTGTGTCCTGCCAGAGAGGGGCGTGGTCGACCAGAGCCGCGGCCCCCGCGCCGCCGCGGCCGTTGCCGAGGCGGCAGCCAATGGGCGGGCGCGTTGCTGGGAGGCGGCAGCCAATGGCCGCGCGCGGTGCTGTTGCCGGGCTGCCCGTACCGGCCGTGCCGCGGCCGTCCCGGGGCGATGCCGGTCCCGGCCCTGCCGGGCCATGGAGATCCGCTGCGGGGGTCTCCTCTTCAGCTCCCGCTTCGACTCGGGCAACCTGGCGCACGTGGAGCAGGTGCGGCCTGCCGAGCCGGGGGGCGGCCCCGCCGCCCGCGCCAGCGCGCTGCCCGCCGCCGACTACGAGTTCAACGTGTGGACGCGGCCCGACTGCGCCCACACGGAGTATGAGAACGGCAACAGGTGCGGCCGCGGGGTTCCTTCCCCCGGAGAGGTCCGAGGCTGTCGGGGGAGGGAGCCGGTGGCGGCAGGGGGGCCCTGGGAGGGGCTCGGGGGGTCCGACAGCCCGGAGGGGAGCGGCGGGGCCGGGCTCTGCAGAGGGGCTCCGGTGCTCTGGGAGGGGCTCCGAGAGCTGCCGGGGTGCAGAGGCAGCCCGGGCAGCCCGGGCAGGGCTGAGGCGGCGGCGCCGCTCCCGTCCGCAGGTCCTGGTTCTACTTCAGCGTGCGGGGGGGAGCCCCGGGCAAGCTGATCAAGCTGCACATCCTGAACATGAACAAGCAGAGCCGGCTGTACGCGCAGGGCATGACCCCCTTCGTGCGCACGCTGCCCGTGCGGCCGCGCTGGGAGCGCATCCGGCAGCGCCCCAGCTTCCAGGTGAGAGCCGGGAGCGCCCCGGGCACCGGGCACCGGGAGCCTGCGGGCACTGCCGCGCGGGGGCCGGCCCCGGGCCCGGCCCAGCAGCTGCTTTGTTCCTGGCAGCTGCAAGGGAGGGAGGCACAGGAGCAGCCACAGCTGCCGTGCCACGGGGAGAGCCGAGGGACAGCGGGCACGGCACCGCCAGTGCCTGCGGGGGGCCGGGGGAGAGCAGCAGGGCTGGGCTGTGCTGGGCTGGCTCTGCCCCCGGGCCATTCCCAGCCCTCTGGGTGTCCCAGAGGAGAGCAGCAAGGCTGAGCTGGGCTGGCTCTGCCCCTGGCTCATGCCCATCCCTCCCGGTGTCCCAGAGGCTCACAGCAGGGCTGTGCTGGGGTTGCTGTGCCCATCCCTCTCCACGTCCTGTAGGCTCACAGCAGGGCTGTGCTGGGGTTGCTGTGCCCCTGGTCCATTCCCATCCCTCCCGGTGTCCCAGAGGCTCACAGCAGGGCTGTGCTGGGCTGGCTCTGCCCCTGGCTCTGCCCAGCCCTGTCCCTGGTGTCCCTGGCAGGTGGTGGAGGCGCAGTTCGTGCTGTCCTTCGTGCACCGCTTCCTGGAGCACCGCGGGGCCACCACCTACTTTGCCTTCTGCTACCCCTTCTCCTACACGGAGTGCCAGGACATGCTGGCACAGCTGGACGGCCGCTTCCAGGACTGCAGGCACATGTCCCCCAGCAGGTCTGCCCCCCACTTTCTCCTTCCTGGCTCTGCCCCACCTCCCTGGCCCTCACACCTTTCCTGGCCTGTGCCTGCTTGGGTTTTTTCCCCTGGGGGAGCTCTGTGTGCAGCAGGAGGGTCTCTGTGCCCTCCCTATAACTGCCTGGCCCGTGCTTCTCTGTGCCCCAGCTCTGCAAAGCAGCTCAGCCTGAGCTACCCCCAGGATTCCAGAGGAGCCCAGTCCCTCCTGCCAGAATGGGTTACCTCCCTGGTGGGATGGATCCCTCAGTGCCCTGTCCCTCCTGCTGGGAGGCATTATCTCTGACCTTCTGTGCCAGTCTGTGCCCGAGCTGATCCCCCACAGCTGGGCTGGGCAGGGCAAGCCCCAGCCCTGAGCCCCCTCCTCACCCTGTGAGTGTGGGCTGCTCGTGCTCCCAGCAGCAAACAGCCCAGCTGTGGGGCTGGTCCTTGTGGGGCTGTGAGTGTGGGCAGCGCTCCCAGCCCAGCCCCGGGGCTGGCTGAGACCCCTTCCCACCCACAGCCCCCTGGACTCGGTCTATTACCACCGGGAGCTGCTCTGCCACTCTCTGGACAAGCTGCGCGTGGACCTGCTGACCATCACCTCGTGCCACGGCATGCAGGAGAAGCGGGAGCCGCGGCTGGACAAGCTTTTCCCAGACACCAGCACACCCCGGCCTCGCTGCTTCACTGGAAAGAGGGTGAGGGGCCGGGCTGGGCCGGGCCGGGCTGGGCTGGGCCGGGCTGGGCTGCCCACAGGGTGGCCCGGGTGTTGGCACCTTTCTGCAGCCCCCGTGTCTGTGCCCAGAATGGCGTTGTGGCCCCGAGCATTTGGGCAGTTTGTGGAGCAGAGCCTGAGACCCTTCACTATCACAATATCCTGGGGCAGGCAGGACACCCCCTCACCCCATCCGTTTGCCCCCAGGTGTTCTTCCTCAGCAGCAGAGTCCACCCAGGAGAAACCCCCTCCAGCTTTGTCTTCAACGGCTTCCTGGACTTCATCCTGCGGGAGGAGGATCCGCGTGCCCAGATGCTGCGGCGCATGTTCGTGTTCAAGCTCATCCCCATGCTGAACCCCGACGGGGTGCTGCGGGGCCACTACCGGTGAGTGCGGGGCCTCCCAGAGGAGCTGGTCCTCCCAGAGCACTGAGTCCAACCGTTCCCCAAGGAAAAGGAGCAGGAGTGGTTTGTTTGAGTGTTGGTTGGTAGATGTGAGTGTCCTTCACTGGTGGGTGCAGATGTGGAAAAGGCTGTGAGTTTGCTGAAGAAGGGATCTCAGAAAGCTGATTCTGTGGTTTTTGTAACATTTATAAAATCATGGAATCCTGGATTCACTTGGGTTGGAAAAGCCCTGTGAGACCATTGAGTCCAACCACCCCCAGCCCTGCCCAGGCCACCACTGTCCCTGTCCCCAAGTGCCACATCCACAGGGCTTTTAAATCCCTCTAGAGATGGGGAATCCACCCTTGCCTAGGGCAGCCAGTGCTAGGGCTAGACAGCCCTTTCCATAAAGAAAGTGTTCCCAATATCCAACCTAAACTTTCCTTGGTTCAGCTCGAGGCTGATCTCTGGTCCTGTCCCTTGCTCTCTGGGAGCACAACCTGACCCCTCCACATGGCTCCTTTCTCCTGTCGGGGAGTCGCAGGGAGTGACAAGGTCCCCCCTGAGCCTCCTTTTCTCTGGGCTGAGCCCCTCCAGCTCCCTCAGCCTCTGCTGGGGCTCCATTCCCTCCCCAGCTCCCTCAGCCCCTCCTGGGGCTCCATTCCCTCCCCAGCTCCCTCAGCCTCTGCTGGGGCTCCATTCCCTCCCCAGCCCCCTCAGCCTCTGCTGGGGCTCCATTCCCTCCCCAGCCCCCTCAGCCTCTGCTGGGGCTCCATTCCCTTCCCAGCTCCCTCAGCCTGTCCTGGGGCTCCATTCCCTCCCCAGCTCCCTCATCCTCTCCTGGGGCTCCATTCCCTCCCCAGCCCCCTCAGCCTGTCCTGGGGCTCCATTCCCTCCCCAGCTCCCTCAGCCTCTGCTGGGGCTCCATTCCCTTCCCAGCTCCCTCAGCCTCTGCTGGGGCTCCATTCCCTTCCCAGCTCCCTCAGCCTGTCCTGGGGCTCCATTCCCTTCCCAGCTCCCTCAGCCCCTCCTGGGGCTCCATTCCCTCCCCAGCTCCCTCAGCCTCTGCTGGGGCTCCATTCCCTTCCCAGCCCCGTTGCTGTCTCTGGGGAGGATCATGCAGGACTCTGCCACACTGTGCAGCTCTGGCAGCCCCTGGGCATTGGTGTGGCCATCGCTGGCATTTTCAGACAGAGCCCGAAGCCCTCGGTGCCCGAGGGGAGCTCAGCCCTGCCGGGAGGGGTGCCGGGAGGCGCTCAGGCTGCGGGCTCTCCCTGCAGGACCGACTCACGCGGGGTGAACCTGAACCGGCAGTACCTGCACCCCGACGCCGAGCTGCACCCCGCCGTCTACGGCGCCAAGGCCGTGCTGCTCTACCACCACGTCCACAGCCGCGTCCTGCCCGGCTCTCCGGACTGGAGGACGTTTGTCTCCCCTCTCAGCACCAGCTCGCTGAGCTTAAAATCCCCCAACTGTCCCATGCCAGCCGTGGAGGCCGCGCTCTCGGAGCTGGACAAAACCAACAACCTCCGCAACTCCCCCGGCAGCTGGCGTGCCGGCACCCGCGCCGGCCTGGCTGGTGGCAGCCCCAGGACGCCGGGCCAGGATGCCCAGGTGTCAGACAGCACAGAGCCAGCCGCATGGATCCTCCCATCGAGCCACAGCGGCGAGCGCTGCGAGGAGGGGCCGTGGGCACCTGCCCCAGCCCCCGCGCCCGAGGCTGCCGAGCCCGCAGAGCCCATCGCACCCCGGGACAGCGGCCTGGCCTACTACGTGGACCTGCACGGGCACGCGTCCAAGCGCGGCTGCTTCATGTACGGCAACAGCTTCAGCGACGAGAACGACCAGGTGAGGGCGCGGCCGAACCCGCGGCTGCTGGGAGCCTCCTGCCGCTCTGCCCCCTGCCCGCGGGCCCCAGTGCTGCTGCTGCTGCTGCTGCTGGGAGAGGGGCGTGAATCCCCTCACAGTTCCTTCCTTGCTCCTCCTTTCCTTCCTTCCTCCCCTCTCTCCTCCCCCCGTCTGGTGACCAGGGCAGCAGGAGGTCTCAGATTCCCCCTGGGAGCTGGTGTGGGTCAGCAGGGTGTCCCCCCAGCTGGCTGTCAGGAGAGCCCATTGCGGGGTGGGCAGCATGGCCTGGGCACAGCTGGAGCTGGTGAGACCCTGGAACTGGGCAGAGCGGGCCCTGGTGCAAGGCTGTGCTCAGCACTGGTCCCACTGAGCAGGATGAGCAGCCCAGGGCCCCCGGTCACCCCTGTCGCCCCCTGCACTCTGCAGGTGGAGAACATGCTGTTCCCCAAGCTCATCTCCCTGAACTGCCCTCACTTTGACTTCACGGGCTGCAACTTCTCGGAGAAGAACATGTACGCGCGGGACAAGCGCGACGGGCAGTCCAAGGAGGGCAGCGGCCGCGTGGCCGTCTACAAGGCCCTGGGCATCATCCACAGGTAGGGCAGCCCCGGGCACCCCGGGGCACAGACTGCTTCTGCTGGGTGGGATGTGGACAAAGGGGAACCAGCTCCGTGGCACACACACCCGAGTGGCCCTGGGCGGGCCAGCAGAGGCTGGGCCTGTTGTGCCACGTGCTGCTGTGTTCCTGAGATGCAGGCTCAGCCAGCTCCTTTCCTTCCTCTTCCTCCCCACCCCTCCTGCAGCTGCTCTGGCTGCTCCTCCCTGCTCTTGCACAGCTTTCTGAGGGGAATTCTCCTCTTTCCTGGATGTTTCTGGCTATATTGAGCTGTAATTAAGTAGAGCTGCAGTGGGCACAGCGTCCCCGTGGCTGTGTGTGATTCCAGCCTCAGCCCATCAGTGATCCCGTGAGCTGGGGATGCCTGTGGTCCATCCCTCTCCCACGTGGGATGGGATATTCCTGGGAACATTGCACGGGGTGAGGCAGCCAGACCCACAGACTGGAGTTTCTCTCTGTTTCCTCAGCACTTGCTGTGTGCTCAGCTGCTGCTTTGTGCCCAGCACCAGTCCAGCCCCACAGGAGCACACATACACGTGGGCTTTGGATCACTGGGGAGCTTTGTCCTGTGACTGACCTGGAGCAGCTCAGGTTGTTGATCCAACATCCCACAAAGTGCTGGGAGGGCTCACGGTGCACGTGTGAGCCCCCAGGCAGACGGGGACAGGGCTGCTCAGGTGTGCTGCTGCTGGCCCTGCAGCTGTCTCTGGGCAGGGGACAGATCCTAGCCCACACTTCCCCATCCCTCCTCCTCCAGGAGGAAGTGCTCCAAGGCACCGTGAGGGTCAGGGCAAGGCTGTAGCTGCCCACTCCCTGGCTGGTTGGTGATGACAGTAGGTAATTCCCTTTCTCTACCCATCAGGGACCGCCCCCTTCCCCATCACCTTCCAGACATGACCAAGAGGTCTCCTCAGAGGGACCTTGGCACTCTGGGTGCCACCCTCAGACATCCATCCCAAATTCCCAGCACGCAGGTCTCTGGTACATCCCCATGTGGGCCGTTCCTGCCGTCGGAGGGTGCTCTCCTCAAAACCCGCCACTTGCCCTGCACTTCTGTGTGCCTTGGAGCAGGACCCCCTTCCTGGTGCAATGGGACCCCCTTTCCAGTGCCCTGAATGTGCTGAAGTGGCTCTCCCAGGGCAATAATGTGGGATACAGCCCTGCCGGGGTCTGTGGGGTAACAGGGCTCCCTCGTGCCCCACAGCTACACCCTGGAGTGCAACTACAACACGGGGCGCTCGGTGAACAGCATCCCGGGGGCGTGCCACGACAACGGCCGCGCCAGCCCCCCGCCGCCGCCCGCCTTCCCCTCCCGGTACACCGTGGAACTCTTCGAGCAGGTGCGGGGCCAGGGCGGCCTGCAGGGGGAGCGAGACCCGGAGGGTGGGCTGGGATGCGGGGCTGGGGTTTCTTTCCTCCCCTTGCTTTGCTGTCCCGAGCTCTAGAGAGCTGCCCCTCTCCCCAGTGCCCCCATTCCATGGCATTCTCTCTTCCTGGAATCCCCCCATCTTCCCTCGTGCCCCCTTCTCCTGGTGGGTTCCCCTCCCTGTGAGCCCTCACTACTGCCCTCATCTCCTCAGTGCCCCCACTCCCTGGCACTCTCCCTTCCTGGAATCCTCCCTTCCTGTGCCCTCATTTTCCCTCATGCCCCCATTCTCCTGGTGGGTTCCCCTCCCTGTGAGCCCTCACTACTGCCCTCATCTCCTCAGTGCCCCCACTCCCCGGCACTCTCCCTTCCTGGAGTCCCCCCTTCCTGTGCCCTCACTCCCCTTCTCCTGGTGGGTTCTCTCCCTGTGAGCCCTCACTACTGCCCCTCTCCCCAGTGCCCCCACTCCCTGGCATTCTTTCTTCCTTCCTGGAATCCCCCCATCTTCCCTCGTGCCCCCCTTCTCCTGGTGGGTTCCTCTCCCTGTGAGCCCTCACTGCTGCTCCTCTCCCCAGTGCCCCCATTCCCTGGAATTCTCGTTTCCTAGAACCCCCCCTTCCTGTGCCCTCATCTCCCCTCACTCCCCTTCTCCTGGTGGGTTCTCTCCCTGTGACCCCCTCACTGCTGCTCCTCTCCCCAGTACCCCCATTCCCTGGCACTCTTTCTTCCTGGAATCCCCCCTTCCCGTGCCCTCATTTTCCCTCATGCCCCCATTCTCCTGGTGGGTTCCCCTCCCTGTGAGCCCCTCACTGCTGCCCCTCTCCCCAGTGCCCCCACTCCCTGGCATTCTCCTGGTGGGTTCCCCTCCCTGTGAGCCCCCACTACAGCTCCTCTCCCCAGTGCCCCCACTGTGTCCCTCCTTCCCCGTGTCCCCCGTTGTTCCCCTGTGCTCCCCCGTCCCCGGTGCCCGCTGAGCCGCGCGTGTCCCGGCAGGTGGGCCGGGCGGTGGCGGTGGCGGCCCTGGACATGGCCGACTGCAACCCCTGGCCGCGGATCGTGCTGTCGGAGCACGCCTGCCTGGGCAACCTGCGCGCCTGGATGCTGAAGCACGTGCGGGGGCTGCGCGGCGCCGGCGCGGGCCCGCGGAGGAGAGGAGGTGCCAGGACCCCCCCCCGGAGCTCCACGTAAGGGCTGGCTGGGGCGAGCGTGGCAGCTGCAGGATAACGGCACTTAGAGATGATAAATGTCCCCAAGTGAGTCGCCTGCCAGGGTCACCTGCCCTGGGCCTAGCTCTTGCCAGCTCTGGGAACGGCGGGTGTCAGTCGCTCTGCTCCCAGCCGGCAGCAGAGAAGGGCACGGAGTGAACTGGTGGGGATTTGCCTGCCCCAGTAGTGCGGGTGGTCTCTCCTGTATCGCGTCCAGCACTGCACTGGGCTGGGAGAGGCCGAGGGAGCTGGGAGGCTCAGCCTGAAGCAGAGGGAGCTCAGGGGGACCTTCTTCCTCTCCACAGCTCCCCAACAGCTGGTGGAGCCACGGGGAGTCGGGCTCTGCTCCCAGGGAACAGGGGCAGGACAAGGGGAAATGGCCTCAGGCTGGGCCGGGGGAAGTTCAGGCTGGATATGGGAACAATTCCTTCCTGGAAAGTCTGTCCAGCACGGGGCAGGGGCGGAGTCTCCATTTCCAGAGGGATTTACAGCCCTGTGGATGTGGCACTAGGGGCCATGGGTGGCCTGGGCAGTGCTGGGGGAGGGTTGGAGTCCAAGGCCTTTTCCAAACTCAGCAATTCCTTGATCTGGGACTGGGGCTGAGGAGGTGGGAACCCTGAGCCAGCGCTGCTGGGACAGCGATGTACAGCGCAGGGCACTGGGGCTGCAGCTCTCAGGGACAGTCCCGGTGACACCCTTGTCCCCAGCTGTCCCCACCTCCCCAGGAGGAGTCCAGGGCTCTGCCAGGGGGGGGGCTGCAGCCCCAGCACGGGGCTGGGCTGTGCTGCTGGGTGGGTGGGCTGCATGCTGGGCTGACCCCCATCTCCCACCCCGCAGGGGGCTGCCCACCTCGGCCTCTGACAACGCACTGGCCCGTGCCAGGAGCTTCAGCCACGGCACCAGCGGCAGCGGGGGCAGCCAGCAGGGCTCCCCCCGGATCCGGGCCTCCCCCAGCTTCACCTTCGGCAGCCCCCGGCCCCCGGCGGCCGCCGCGGCCCCGCAGAGCCCCGCGAGCGCCGGCAGCGCCCCGGCCCTGGGCAGAGGTAAGCCAGGCTGGGCAGCCCTTGCACGCCTGCTGCGGCGCCTGTCCAGCTGCTGGGCGGCACCACGGCCCTGAGGGCGGCCAGCACGGACACAGTGACAGCGGGTTTGTGTGGGACAGCGTGCGAGGGGCCTGGCCCCACAGCCGGCTCTGAGCGGGCTCAGGGCTGGCCCTGCACAGCAAGGCCTGCGGTTTTACAGCCCAGCTGAGCTCCTGCTCCACTGCACGTGGGGCTCCTGGGCACTGGGGCTGCAGGGAGATGATCCCCCTCCAGTGCCAGGACCAAGGGGCTTCTGCAGAAGCCAGCACAGAAAACCTCTGCTCAACCTCCCACTGTTCCCAAGCATTCCTGAGGCCAGCAGGGACACACCAAAGTGCCTTTCCCCTCCTTAGGCACTGGGCAACAGGGGGTTACGACCTGTGGCTGTGGTGAGGTGAGCTGGCAGGGGGCACCAGGGGGTTCCCAACATGCATCCCCTCTGTGGTGGGGGCTGATGTGCTGCAGTGGGGTGCCAGAGTAAGGCGAGACACTGGCTGTGCCCTCTGTGCTGGCACTGCCACCGTGGGGCAGGGGCTCAGGGCTGTGGGGGGCAGGCAGTGGCAGCCCTGTGCCCACATCCAAAGGCTCCAAAGCCTCCCAGTGCTCAGGGCTGGGGGTGAGCTGTGTGCCTGAAGCTGTGCTTGTGTTGAGCTGTGTTCCTCTGGTGTCTGTCGTGTTGTCCTCGGGGTTTGCTGCCCAGCCCTCTGTCACGATGTGTCTTGTCTGCCATGAGAACGTGGTGGGGAGGAAATAAAAGGCTGCTGTTCTCATGGGCACGTTGTTCCGTCTGTTCCTTTGGCCGGGCTGCCTGGAGCCACCCCCGGCCCGTCCCTGGCTGAAGGGGCTGGGGGCAGCTGGGCTTTGAGCAGGAACAGAGCGTGTGAGCCAGAGGGCAGAGCCTGCTCCGTGGTGTCCCCAGACTGATCGGGGCCTCCTGCAGCACAGTGGCCAGCAGAGCGAGTGCCCAGGGCACACTGCACCCTGGCACTGCGACCAGGACCCAGCTGTTCCTCCCCTGCCCTGGCACCAGCCCGACCTGCTTCCTGCCTGGCCACCCCAGCCCTCCCACCACCTCCTGCACCTGCGAGGGGCCCAGCACTGCCAGCAGCACTGTCTGCACGGGCATCAGGGCCCTGGGATGCTCTGAGCGCTGGCTCTGCCTCCCAGGGCCCCTGCTGGTGCCCTGAGGCTGGCTGTGCCACCCCAGCCTCTGCCCTCCCCGGCAGGGGGGACGAACTGGGTGTGCTTGGAGCTGTGACAGGGTGCAGACCCGGGGGCCCTGCTCCTGTCCCACCCTCCCCCTGCATCCCCATGTCCCACTGCAGCTGGCCACACCCTGGGGAGCCCAGACCTGTGTTCATGTTGGGGTGAGGGGGTCTGCCAGACCCCCAGAGGCACCCCCAGCTGCTGCTGGCCAAGGCTGGCACCAGCTGAGCTGTTCTAGCCCAGGTGCAGCCAGCTGCCTCTTGGCAGCACCTCCACAGGAGGCAGGGCTGTGGCCCATCCTGCCCAGCACAGGCTCCTGCTTGCTGTGGGGTCTGGCCCTGGCTTCACCCCACTGGGCAGGGTGCCCCCCACTTCTTCTGTGGGATGGGGAAAAAACTGGGCTGGGATAAAGACTACCCAGGGGAGCAGAAACTGAGGCATCTCAGGTGTGTTCCTTCAGTGCTGTGCACTGCACCCAGGCTCCCAAACACCTTCCTTTCCCCCAGCTCCCCTGGCCGAGCAGATGTCTCATGCCATACCCCGTTTCAGAGGGCACGGCTGTGCCCCAAGTCCCCTCTCCTGGCTGAGCCTGGCCAGCGTGGTCACACCAGTGCCATGGGGCACCAAGCCAGGAGCTGGGGCAGAGCCTCTGCAGTGGCAGCACGAGCTGGGATGGAGCTCTGTGCCCATCACATCCTCCCCTGGCACCGGCCACTGCAGGGCCACCCCTCGGTGCTGGGCTGTGCGGAGGGGCCCTCCCTGGCCAGGCTGGCACCCTGCAGGGCACCGTGTCACCCGGCGGTGCCACCGAGCCCCACCACGGCTCCAGCCCAGCTGTGACTCCGCCGTGGCACTGAGCCTGGCCCTCTGTCTCCTCTGTCACACAGGGACCATGCCCAAGGGCGCCCGGGCAGCGCTGAGCACCGGCCACGGCCCACGGGAGGCGCAGCGAGGCGTGCAGCAGCTGCAGGACACGGCGCCTCTGCAGGTACCACCGGCACCAGCGGGAGCGACTGGGCTGCAGCAGGGGAAGGGGCTGCTGGGGGGCTGCCCCAAACACTGGGAGCCCCTCAGGGGCTGGGGCCTCCCCGGCTGTGGGGCTCTGTGGGTATTTCTGTCCCCCGAGACACGGGGACACCCCAGGGACTGGCACTGACCCTGTGCTCCCTCTCACAGGTGCTGCCAATGAAGCTGAACGCCCGCAGAGCCCCGGACAGGCGTGGGTAGGTGCTGCTGCCAGCTGCGGCATGGGCTCACCCCGGAGCCCCTGCCGGCAGCGGTGCCACCCGGCACAGCCCCTGCCATCAATGGTGCCACCCGGCACAGCCCCTGCCGGGCAGAGCTGGGCACCACGCCCCCGGGCAGGGGGCTCCCCGGGCAGGGGGCTCCGTGCCCCGCTGACACCCCCTCTGTCCCACAGGGCTCTGCCCGGCGGCCCCCGTGCCCCCCGCCGGGGCGCCGAGCACCGAGGGACCCTTCCCGTGCTGAGCGCTCCCGCGCCCCGAGCGCCGGCCCCGCTTTACCGGGCAGCACCGGCGGGGCTCCTGTGGCCCTGCTCCGCGCCCTGCCTGCAGCGCCTGGCCCAGGGCACGGCGCTGCCGCTGTCCCCCGCTGCCACCCCCCGGCAGCGCTCGCCCCTGGCGCGGCTGCTGCCCGCGGCGCCGCTGCTGCTGCGCTGAGCGCCGGCGGAACCACGCGGCTCTCTGCTGTATCATCGTGTTGCCGTTAAACTCGCTCTGGAGGAAGCTCGGCCTCGCGCCTCCCGGGGCCCGGGCACGGAGGGAGGGACGGAGGGACGGAGGGGCATGGCAGGGCGGGCGGGCTCCCCGGTCACCGGGTCCTCACTCCTGCTTCTTGGGGTTGTTGACGGCCACGTAGTGGTAGAGCACGACCAGCAGGAAGAGCGACACGCCCAGCATGTTGGCGAAGATGGCGAGCTGCACGTCCGTGATCATCCTGCGGGCCGGGGCAACGGGACGGGCTGGCACCCCGGGGGGGGACCGCCACCGGCTCCCGCCTCCTGCCCAGCCCCCCGGTGCCCCGGTCCCGCCCCTGCCTGGGTCCTGGTCTCCCCCGGTTCCCTCCTCTGCCCGAACCCCCGATGCCCTCTCTCCACCCCGGTTCTCACCCCACGCTTCCGGTTCCCGCCCCTGACCGGAACCCCCGGTACTCCGGTTCCCGCTCGTGCCCAGGCCTCCCGGTGTCCCGGTCACGGTCCCGCTCCCGCCCGGGCCTCCTGACGCCCCGCTCTCCTCCCGGTTCCCGCTCCTGCCCGGCCCGCCCCGTTCCCGCTGTCCCCCCCGGTGTCCGTTCCTCCCCGGTTCCCCGCTCTCCCCCCGGTACCCGCTCTCCCCCCGGTACTCGCTCTCTCCCGGTGCCCCGGTTCCTGTTCCAGCCCCGGTACCCGGTGTCCCCCCGGTACCCGCTCTCTCCCGGTGCCCCGGTTCCTGTTCCAGCCCCGGTTCCCCGCTGTCCCCCCGGTACCCGCTCTCTCCCGGTGCCCCGGTTCCCGTTCCAGCCCCGGTTCCCCGCTGTCCCCCCGGTACCCGCTCTCTCCCGGTGCCCCGGTTCCTGTTCCAGCCCCGGTACCCGGTGTCCCCCCGGTACCCGCTCTCTCCCGGTGCCCCGGTTCCTGTTCCAGCCCCGGTACCCGGTGTCCCCCCGGTACCCGCTCTCTCCCGGTGCCCCGCGCTCACGCTCCGGCCCCGCCGCTCGGACACGTCTCCCTGCTCGCGCCACTTCCGGCCGCGGGGCACGGCGGGAGGCGCCCGGCCCCGGCGGTGACGTCACGGCAACCGGGCCGCGGCCGGGCGGCGGGCTCGTGGCCGCCGTGACGTCACGACGCCCAGCCCCGGTGTGACGTCACGGCCCGGCCCGCCCCCTGGCGGCCCGCGGCTCCGTCTCCATACAAGGCGCGGCGCGAGGGCGGGGCGGGGCCCAGCGGCCCCGGGCGGCCGCGGCTAATTAGCGCTAATGAGCGCAGTGACAGCTCGCTGCGGCTGCTGACAGCGAGGGCCCGCGGGGCGCGGCGGGGCCGGCTGGGCAGAGACATTCCGGGCGTGCTGGGAGGCGCTGGGCTCTGCTGGGGGCTGCTGGGGTGTACTGGGCTGTACTGGGGGGTACTGGGGGCTACTGAGCCGTACTGGGGTGTACTGGGGTGTACTGGAGTGTACTGGGGTGTACTGGGAGGCACTGGGCTGTACTGGAGTGTACTGGGGTGTACTGGGGGCTACTGAGGTGTACTGGGGTGTACAGTGCTGCACTGGGCCATACTGAGCTGTACTGGGGGGTACTGGGCTGTACTGGGCTGTACTGGGGTGTACTGGGAGGCACTGGAGTGTACTGAGCTGTACTGGGGTGTACTGGGGGCTACTGGGGTGTACAGGGCTGCACTGGGCCATACTGAGCTGTACTGGGGGGTACTGGGCTGTACTGGGCCATACTGGGCCATACTGGTCGGTACTGGGCCGCACTGGGCTGTTCTGGGCCGCACTGGGCTGTTCTGGGCCATACTGGGCCATACTGGTCTGTACTGTGCCGCACTGGGTCGTACTGGGCTGTTCCAGGCTGTACAGAGCCGTACTGGGCAGCACTGGGCCATACTGGTCTGTACTGGGCCATACTGGCCTGTACTGGGCCATACTGGGCCATACTGGAGGCTGCCGGGCCGCAGGAGCTGGCTGCACCGTGTCCCGCGGTGTCCTGGCGGTCCCCGGTCGGGGGTCCCAGCACCGAGTCCCCCCGGGGCCCTGCCCGCACCCCGGGCCCGTCCCGGTGCCCCCGCGCTCGGCCACGGAGCCGCTGCGCGGTCTGGGGTCCCCCGGGACCCGGCCCAGACACGGCCCCGGGGCCCCCCGGGCCCCCCGGGGCCCCCCACGCCCCCGCAGCCCCGGGAGCGCCGCCGTCCCCCCGTGTCCCGGTCCCGGTGTCCCGCCCCCGCCGCCGCTCCAGCTGCCGCCAGCTGTGCGTGCTGGATCCTCCCCCGCCGCTCCCCGGGGCGGGGGGTTCCCGCGCCCTGACGTCACCGCGGGGCCGCGGCCAGCGCGTGACGTCACCGCGGGGCCGTGACGTCACCGCCAGGCCCGGGGAAGCCGTGGCATCACCGCGGGCTCGGGGCCGCGGCGGCGCGGGGTGGCCGCGGTGTGACCGCCGCCGTCGCGGTGTCCCGCTGTCCCCGGTGTGCCCCGCACGGTGTCGGGTGGGGCTGGGGGCGCGGGGCAGCCCCGGGCTCGGTGCTGGCACCGGGCACGGGCTCACGGGCACGCGGGGACGTGGCACTGCCCGTGCGGTGCCGGTGCAGGGACCTGTCGCCGCCGTGCCCAGCGCGGGGGCGAGGAGCGGGGCCACCGGCGCTCGGGGACACGCGGGGCCGGTGCTGGCCGGTGCTGGCCGGTGCGGGTCGGTGCTGGCCGGTGCGGAGCCGGTGCTGGCGGCAGACCGGCGGCCCGGGCTAGCGATGTCCGCGGCGGGCCGGTGCCGCGGCGGCAGCCCCGGCCGCCTCGCTGGCCGCCCGCGCCCTGGCCCCCTGCCCGGCCCCCTGGCTGCCCCGGCCCGGCCCGGCCCGGCCCGGCCTAACGAGGAGCAGATGTGGCGGCGGCGGGGCCGCGGTGCCCGGCGCGGCTGGGGCGGGCAGGAAGCGGGGGGCCCCGGGGACCCCGCCGGCGGGCAGCGGCGGCGGGGCGGCTCTGGTGGCGAGGGGCTGGCCGAGGGGCGGCCGGGGGGAGGGCAGAGCCGAGCCGAGCCGTGCCGAGCCGCCCAGAGCCGCGACGGGACAGCACATGCGGTGGTGAGGCGCGCCGGACCGGGCTGAGCGAGCCGAGCGGAGCCGCCCCAGCCCAGCATGGCACCGTGGCTCTGGCCGTGCCTTCTGGCCGCGCAGGCCCTGGCCGCCAACTTCCCCCCCCGGTACAGCCTCTACACCGGCGGGGCCGCCCCGCTCGCCCCCGGCCCGGCCGCGGCCCATAGCGGTGCCCGGGCCGCCAGCCGGCACAGGTAGGAGCCGCGAGCACCGGGGCGACCCGGGCCACTGCGGGGACACGGGCTGCAGCCCCCTGCCCGGTGCCACGGGAGCCCCGGCACGTGCCACGTCCAGCCCGGGGGGCGGCGGGAGGAGCGGGGGGTCCCCGAGCGGGGGCGTCGCCCCCGGGCCCGGGGCGGGCGGGCAGTGGGCGCACGTGGAGGGCCGGGGCCGCCGGTGCAGCGGGGCCGAGCATCCCGGGCCGGTCCGCGCTCGGCATCACGCGTGGGTCAGCGCTGCCGGAGAGGGGCGCGGCGGCCCGGAGCCGCCCTCCGCCCGTCCCGGTCCCGTCTCGGTCCGCGGGCAGCCCGGGGCCGTGGGTCGGGGGGCTGGGGGCGGCCCCACGCTGGGCTGGGGTCACCCCGCGTTCGCCGCGGACGCAGCAGCGCTGCAGCAGCGCGGCCGCACGGCTGCGGCTGCCCCGGCCCCACGGTGGCCCCGGGGGGATGGCGGGACCTGGCCGCAGCCTGGGGTCTCCCGGGAGGGGCGGCGGCGGCGGGGCCGTGGGGCACGGGCACGGTGGAGCCTTTACCTGCGGCTCTGGGGGCTCAGGGGGCTCCCCAGGGGCCGGGGTGCGCAGCTCTCCATCCCCGCGGCTCGGGGAGCGCGGGGGGGGGTCCCCACACGCTGCCCGTTCAGGGGAGCTCTGCTCCCATCCCGGGATGGGGACAGCCCCGGAGAGGGGCGGTGGGCCCCAGGGCAGCCCGGGGGTCCCGGGGCCTGGCGGGTGCCGGGCTGGGATGGGGGGGAGACGAGGGGGGGCCGTCGGTCGGCGCAGGAATTCCCGGCGGCCCCCGGGGAGGAGCTGGAATCCAGCCGGGGCCTGAGGGGAACCAGCCGGGCTGACGGGAACCGGCCGCCGCACCGGGGCCCCGCGGCGGGGACCGGGGGCCGCTCCCGGGGGGCTGCCCGGGGGGCCCGAGCGGGGCCCGGCTTTGGCTCCCGACCATATAAGGCTGCGACGGGGTCCCGGCAGCGGGGCCAGGCTGCAGTCCCACGCGGGGGGGCCGGGGTCCCCGCGGGCTGCGCCGGGACCAGAGCGCGGCTGCCGCCGCTGCCGCCGCTGCCCCGCGGCACGGAGCGGGCACCGAGCACGCAGGGTGCCCTCCCCGGGCCGGGCAGCGCGGGATGCAGGGCACGGCGCGGCGGGGTGTGGGCACCCCGCTCCTGGCAGAGCCCACCCCGGGCTGCAGCCGGGGCTGCGGGGTCGCCAGGCGTGGCTGGGAGGCTGCGGCGGGGCAGGATGCGGCCCATTAACCCGCCGCACCGGCCGTGACGGTGCTACCGGTGGGGCTGGTCGGGCAGCACGGGAGCGCGGCGGGGATGTGGGGAGTGGCCGGAGGGGCCGGGTGTGCCTGGGGGGCCGGAGGGTGCCAGGCAAGGCCTGGGGCAGCGGTGTTGCTGTGCCTCTGCCGGGGTGATGCCTGGTGCTGCTCTACGCCAGGACGATGCCCGGTGTGTGACGGGATGCTGTGCTTGGTGTGCGCCGGCACAACGCCTGCTCTGTGCTGGGATGATGCTAGGGCAGTGCCAGGGCAGTGCCAGTGGCTGCTCCGTGCCGGCACGGTGCCTCCTGGGTGCCAGGACAGCCCGCGGGGTGTGCCGGGGTGGTGCCCCGGTGATGCCCGGGGTGTGCCGGGGTGGTGCCGTGTGCCAGCGCCCTCCGGGTGTGTGCCCTGACCCCGTCCCTCCGCAGGAACTGGTGTGCCTACGTGGTGACCCGCAGCGTGAGCTGCGTGGTGGAGGATGGCGTCGAGAGCTTCATCAAGCCAGACTACCAGCCCTGCGCCTGGGGGCAGCTCCAGTGCCCCCGAGTCCTGGCGTGAGTGGGGCCGGGGGCTCTGCAGGGGTTCGGGGCGTGCTGGGGGGCAGCCCAGAGCCGGGCGAGCCGCGGCCGCGCCGCCGCCGCTGGTGTTTACCCACCCTGGGGTCATGTTTACTTTTGCGCAAGAGTCAGTGGCCCGGAGCGGTGACCGGAGGGTGACCGGACACTGTCCCCCCCGCTGTCACGTGCAGGCAGAGCCCTGGGGCACCCCGCGGCTCTCTAGACCGGAGCATTGACACGAGTGACACCGGTGTTGGGGCTGGTGACAGGGCTGGGCAGGGGCAGCCCCGGCCGCTGAGCGAGACACCGGCGCTGCTGGCTCAGGCCGGCTCAGGCCGCAGCCGGTGCTGGCTCCGTTCCCTGGGGCAGCCCCCCGCCCCTCCCGGCGTCCCCCCAGCCCGTCCCCTGCCCCTGCAGGTACCGCAGCTTCCTGCGGCCCCGCTACAAGGTGTCCCAGCGCACGGTGTCCGAGCTGGCCTGGCGCTGCTGCCAGGGCTACTCGGGGGCGGACTGCAGCGAGGGGCCCGCGCCAGCATCCCCCCAGCCCACCGGCCGCCCCCCGCCCCGGCCCGGCCGCCCCACGCTCTCCGGCTTCGGCAACCCCCTCAGTGGCCTGGGGGGCGAAGGTAGTGCTGGGGCGGGAATGCGGGGAGGGGAACGCGCTGCGCGTGGCCATGACCCTGCCTCTGCCCTGTCCCTGCCCTGCCCTGCCCTGCCCCTGTCCCGACCCTGCTCCTGTCCTTGCCCTGCCCCTACCCCTGTCCCTGATCCTGCCATTTCCCCTGCCTCTGTCCCTCCCCCTGCTCCTGTCCCTGCCCCTGCCCTGACCCTACCCCTGCCTCTGCCCCTGATCCTGCTCCTGCCCTGTCCCTGCCCCTGCTCCTGTCCCTGCCCTGCCCTGCCCCTACCCCTGTCCCTGATCCTGCCATTTCCCCTGCCTCTGCCCCTGTCCCTGCCCCTGCCCCTGCCCCTATCCCTGTCCCTGCCCCTGCCCCTATCCCTGTCCCTGCCCCTGTCCCTGTCCTGACCCTGCCCTGCCCTGCCCCTGCCCTGTCCCTGTCCCTGTCCCTGTCCCTGTCCCTGTCCCTGTCCCTGTCCCTGCCCTCTCCCTGCCCCTGCCCTGTCCCTGACCCCGGCGGTGCGCGGCAGGCGGCGGGGACCCGGAGAAGGTGCGGCGGCTGGAGGAGCAGGTGCGGCGGCTGAGCGAGCAGCTGGAGGAGCTGCGGGCCGGGCAGGAGCCGCCGCGGGCGGCTGTGGAGGGGCAGCCCGGGCCCGAGCAGCCGGCGGACGCGGCCGCCCCCGCCGAGGTGCGGGAGGCGCTGAGCCACCTCCAGCGGCGCCTGGAGGAGCTGGAGACCCGCCTGCCCCGCACCGAGGGCGGCCGCGACGGCCCAGGGGCCCCGGGGGGCGCGGGCACGGCGGCGCTGTACGAGCTGGAGCAGCGGCTGCAGGAGCTGTGCGCCGCCTGCACCACCGGCACCGAGGGGCTGCGGCGGCAGGCGGCCGAGGACCGGGAGCGGATGCGGGCGCTGGAGAAGCTGGTGGGCTCGGTGGACAAGCGCAACAGGGATGCGGTGGAGTCGGTGCAGAGGCACATCAGCAGCCTGAGCAGCCGCCTGGCGCCCGCCCCGGCCGCTCCCCCGTCCCCGGACGTGCTCCGCCGCCTGGCCGAGCTGGAGCGGCGGCTGGAGGGGCTGCCGGTGCCGGCGGCGGGGCCGGGGCAGGGGCCGGTGCTGGCGCGGCGGCTGGCGGAGCTGGAGGGACGGCTGAACGCTTCGCGAGCCGGCCCGTGGCCCTCGGAGCCCGAGGGGCGGCCGGCCGGGCTGCCGGGGCGCCTGGCCAACCTCAGCCGGGCGGTGGAGGGGCTGGCGGCCAGCGGGGCGCAGCGCGGAGCCCGCCTGGACCAGCTCGAGGGGCTGCTGGCCCGCTGCGGGCCCCCGTGCCCCGGGCAGGACGCGGCGCTCGGCCCGCACCTCCGGCAGCCCGGGGACACCGAGGGGCTCTGGGAGGACGGGCTGGCCGGGACCCTGGGCGCGCTGGGGGGCGAGGCGCTGGCCGAGGAGCTGGAGCAGCTCCGCAACCGGACCGGGCGGCTGGAGGCGGCCCTGGAGGAGCTGGGCGGTGACCCCTGCGCCCGGCCCTGCGCCTCGCCGCGCCCCCGGGAGCCGGAGCCGCTCCCGCCCGGCCCCGCGGAGCCCGAGGAGCCGGAGGCGCCGCTCGAGGGCTTCGGCGTCTTCGGGGGCCCGTCGCCCTCGGAGCTGCGGGTGCTGCGGGGGCAGCTGACGGCGGCGCTGGCGGCCCTGAGCGGGCTGAACGCCACGGTGGAGGGGCTGCAGGACGCGCTGGAGGAGCAGGACGCCCGGCAGCGCCAGCTGAGCGCCGCCACCGACCGCGTGGTGGCCGAGCTGGACCAGGCGGCGGCGGCGTCGGCGGCGCGACAGGCGGAGAGCGAGGAGCGGCTGGAGGCGCTGGCGCGGGAGCTGGCGCGGGCCGGGGGCTGCCCCGCGGGGCTGGAGCCGCGCCTGGCCAAGCTGGAGGGGGTCTGCGAGCAGCTGGAGGCCGTGGCCGGGGGGCTGCGCGGCGTCCGCGAGGGGCTGGGCCGGCACGTGGCCGGGCTGTGGGGCGCCGTGCGGGACCTGAACGCCACGGCCCGCGGGCACGCCGCCCTGCTGGGCAAGGCGCTGGAGCTGCCGGCCCGGCTCGGCGCCCTCAACGCCAGCCTGGGCCACCTGCGCGGGGAGCTGCAGCGCCTGGCGCGGCCGGAGCGACACGGTGCGGGGACACCGCGGGGGCGTGGGGGGCTGCGGGGGTGCGGAGAGAGGGGGTAAGGGACTGGGGGTGTGGGGGCTGCAGGGGGACAGGGCATGCAGGGGATGTGGGGTGTGGAGGGCACGTGGGGCTGCGGGAACGGTGGTGGAGGTGTGGGGACACGAGGGGACACGGGGATGTGGGGACAGGGGGACATAGGGACACGGGGATGTAGGGACACAGGGTCACCGGGGGGTGCTGCAGTGGGTGTGGGGAGGCAGGGATGGGGGGATGTGGGGACACAGGGATGTGGGGACATGAAGGGACAGGGCATATGGGGACGTGGGGACACAGGGACGTGGGGACATGAGGGGACATGGGGATGTGGGGACACGGGGATGTGGGGACACAAGGGGACAAGGGGATGTGGGGACATGAAGGGACAGGGGATGTGGGGACAGGAGGGGACATGGGGATGTGGGAACACGGGGATGTGGGGACATGGAGGGACACAGGGATGTAGGGACAGGGGGATGTGGGGCTATGGGGATATGGGGACAGGGAGTCACCAGGGGCGCTGCAGTGGGTGTGGGGACACAAGGATGTGGTGCTATGGGGACATGGGGTCACCAGGGGGTGCTGCAGTGGGTGTGGGAACACAGGGATGTGGGGACGTGGGGACAGGAGGGGACATGGGGATGTGGGGACACGGGGATGTGGGGACATGGGGTCACGAGGGTGCTGCAGTGGGTGTGGGGAGGCAGGGATGTGGGGATGTGGGCACAAAAGGGGACACAGGGATGTGGGCACACAGGGATATGGGGATGTGGAGACACGGGGATATGGGGACAGGGGGTCACCAGGGGCGCTGGAGCGGGTGTGGGGAGGTAGGGCCTGCCTTGGCCGGGTGATGCTGTGGTGTGGGGCACAGGACCGCAGGAGGATCCCGGCTGTGGGGCTGCAGTGTGTGGGGACAAGGGGACATCCCGCGTGGGGCACCCCCGTAACGCCCTCCTCCCTGCAGGCCCCCCAGGCCCCCCTGGACCTGCTGGCCCCGTGGGAGAGACAGGCCCTCCAGGCCCTGCTGGGCCCCCGGGCAAGGACGGAGAGCAGGGTCCCGTGGGCCCCCCTGGTAAGGCTCAGCCCCCCCCGGTGCCCCCGACCATGCAGGGGTGGCCGGACCCCATCCCCGGGGGTCCTGCCCCAAGCTGGCCCTGCAGCAGCCCCTCCTCATCTTCCCTGCAGGGCTGCCCGGAGAGAGAGGTAGGGCTGGGGGGCACCATGGAGGGCTGGGGGGATTGGAGGGGTCCATGGAGGGCTGGAGGACTTGGGGGAGGGCCAGGGAGGGGTTTGGGGGGACCATGGAGGGCTGGGGGACTTGGGGGAGGGCCAGGGAGGGGTTTGGGGCAACCATGGAGGGCTGGGGGGCATGCAGGGAGCTGGGGGAGCTGGGGGCTTGCCAGGGGAGCAGGGAGCAGTGTGGGCTGGCACGGGGGGGCACAGGCTGGCTGGGGAGCAGGGGGCGCTGGGGACGTGGTCGGGGGGGCACGGGCACTGGAGGGGGGGCGTGGGTGTGCAGGGGCGGTGGGGGGTGGCTGCCGGGCCGCAGAAGGGGCCAGGGAAGGGGCACGGCCGTGCCTCACCCGCCCCGTGCCAGGCGCGGTGGGGGAGCCGGGCTCGGTGCCCCGCATCGCCTTCTCGGCCGCGCTGAGCTCGCAGCGCTCGGAGCCGGGCACCGTGCCCTTCGACCAGGTGCTGCTCAACGACGGCGGCGCCTACGACCCCGAGACCGGTGAGGGCCCGCGGGCTGCGCTGGGGAGCGCTGGGGCTGGGGGTGCTCTGGGGCTGTGGGGTGCGCTGGGGCTGCAGGGAGCGCTGGGGCTGGGGGTGCTCTGGGGCTGCAGGGAGCTCTGGGGCTGGGGGTGCTCTGGGGCTGCAGGGAGCTCTGGGGCTGCAGGGAGCTCTGGGGCTGCGGGGAGCTTTTGGGGCTGCGGGGAGCGCTGGGGCTGCGGGGTGCTTTTGGGGCTGCGGGGTGTTTTTGGGGCTGCGGCGTGTTTTTGGGGTCATGCATGTCGTGCTGGGCAGGCACTCAGGGGTGCACGATGCCGTGTGAGGGCAGCCGGGGCTCTGGGGCGGTGCCGTGGCCGCCCCGGGATCCCCGCTGACCTGGGGATGCGGCTCCGGGGGCGCGGGGCCCCGCCGCTCCGTGACGCCCCGTTCCCCCCGCAGGCACGTTCACGGCGCCGGTGCCCGGGCGGTACCTGGTGAGCGCGGTGCTCACGGGGCACCGGGGCGAGGCGCTGGAGGCCGTGCTGTCCCGCTCCGGCCACGGCATCGCCCGCCTGGACTCGGCCGGGTTCCAGCCCGAGGGGCTGGAGAAGGGCCCGGTGGCGGCGCGGGGCCCGAGCCCCGGGGCGCTCGGCGTGTTCAGCCTGCTGCTGCCGCTGGCGGCCGGCGAGACGCTCTGCGTGGACCTGGTGTCGGGGCGCCTGGCGCACGCCCCCGACGAGCCCCTGACCGCCTTCAGCGCCGCGCTGCTCTACGGCTCCGAGGAGCCCTAGGGCCGCGGGGCACGGCCGGCCCCGCCGGGACCCCCCCCCGCCCCGTTATTTATCAGCACCCCGCCCGCCCTCGCTGTCCCAGCGTCGCACGCTCGGCCCCGCTCCCCGCCCGGGCTGCCCCGGCCCCCGCGCCCCCCACGCCCCCCACGCCCCCCACAATAAAGATGCGGCACCGGGTTTTGTACCCGCGGCTCCGCTGCCGTCCCTCGCCGCGGGGGGACGCGCTGGGAGGGGGCTGCTGGCTGCTGGGTGTCACCGTGCCACCGACCTGCAGGGTGTCACCGTGCCACCGAGCTGCAGGGTGTCACCGTGTCACCGAGCTGCCAGGTGTCACTGTGTCACTGACCTGCCGGGTGTCACCGTGCCACCAGCCTGCAGAGTGTCACCGTGCCACCAACCTGCAGGGTGTCACCGTGCCACTGACCTGCCAGTGTCACCGTGCCACCGACCTGCTGGGTGTCACCGTGTCACTGAGCTGCCAGGTGTCACCATGTCACTGACCTGCCAGGTGTCACTGAACTGCCAGGTGTCACCGTGTCACTGACCTGCCAGGTGTCACTGAACTGCCAGGTGTCACTGTGTCACTGAGCTGCCAGGTGTCACCGTGTCACTGACCTGCCAGGTGTCACCGAGCTGCCAGGTGTCACCGTGTCACCGAGCTCCATCACAGCCCAGCAGTGTCAGCCTGTGCACAGCAGGGTGGGGTCTGGGGGGGCTGGAGGGGGTTCCCAGCTGTTTTGGGTGTGCCATGACTGGGGTGGGAGGTGCTGGGACCCCCCCGGTGCCGTGTCCTGCTGTGCCGGGGCACTCCGGGCCCCGTGCCCCCAGGTGAGGGGGCTGGCCTGGGGGGGGCAGGCAGGCTCCTGCCCGGGGGGCCCTCTGGTGCCCCTGAATGCCCCTCTGGGGGTGTTTCAGCCCTGCTGTGGGGTGGCCCCGGGTGCCCCGTTCCTCCAGGGCTGTTTGCTGGGTCCGGGGGGCTCGGGGGGGGCTGTGCCAGCGCTGTGCCCTGCAGGGGCAGGGTGGAGTGGGGGGGTCCCACGTGTCGGTGTGAAACGGGCTCCAGGCTGGGTCTGGGGCACTGGATCCTCCTTGGAGATTCAGGAGTGGTTTTGGTGCAGAAAGATCCGGATTTGGGGCCAGGCAGAGGGGGAGCCCAGCCCCAGCCTGTGCCCCCGGTGTCCTGGAGCTCATTAATGGTGAGGCTGGGACTGAGCCTTTTGTGCCCAGGTGCTCTGGGCATCTCCAGTGCCATCGTCAGGTGAGCACCAGTGGCACTGTCTGTCTGTCTGTTAGTCTGTCTGTCTGTGTCTGGGCTCTTTAACAGCTCATGGGGCTTGGTGTGGGACAGGGCAGTGCTGGTTCTGTTAATGCAGCTCTGCTGCTGGTGATGTGTAAAAATGTGAGAGAAAATATCGTTAAACCCAGGGTGCTTTCAGTGAGAAGAGACCTCCAGGACCACCCAGTGCCACCCCTGCCATGGCAGGGACACTGCCACCGTCCCAGGGTGTGCCAGTGTCCAGCCTGGCCTTGGGCACTGCCAGGGATCCAGGGGCAGCCCCAGCTGCTGTGGGCACCCTGTGCCAGGGCCTGCCCACCCTGCCAGGGAACAATTCCTCATTGCCAATCTCCCACCCAGCCCTGCCCTCCGGCACTGGGAGCCATTCCCTGTGTCCTGTCCCTCCATCCTTGTCCCCAGTCCCTCTGCAGCTCTCCTGGAGCCCCTCCAGGCCCTGCCAGGGGCTCTGAGCTCTGCCTGGATCCTTCTCCTCTCCAGGTGAGCCCCCCAGCTCTGCCAGCCTGGCTCCAGCCCTGCAGCAGCTCTGGGGCCTCCTCTGGAGCCACTTTTGTCAGCTGAACCTCAGGATCAGTGGGATCCCTGCTCACAGCCAGGCTCTCATTCTGCCCTGGCAGCAAATCCCAGCGTGAGCAGAGTTTTTGGGGAATTGTTTCTCTGGGATGGCATTCCCGTTGTCAGCAGAAGGTGGAGATCCAGAGCCGTGACAGCAATTCCTGGAGAGGAGGGAATTGAAAGCTGGGACGGGCTCAGCCTTTCTGCATTGCCCCTCACTGTGTCCCCTTGGAAGATTCCCTGTCCCAGCCCGGGCTCACCCCGGGCAGTGGCGGCTCTGGCCCCTCTCTGCCCGTGCAAAGGGAAGCAGAGATTCCTGCTGGCTCCTTTTAGGATTTACCAGCCTCAGAAGGATCATTGTCCTCCTGACCATGAGAAGAAAGGGTTTCATAAGGAAATTGGGTGTGAGAGACTTCCTACCACTCCTAGAATCACGGAAAAGCCCCCAGACCCCATGGAGTATTCCTGACCATCCCCAGCTCTGCCCAGGCCACCAGTGTCCCTGTCCCCAGGTGCCAGAGCCAAAGGGCTTTGAAACCCTCCAGGGATGGGGAGTGCACCCCAGCCTGGGCAGCTGTGCCAGGCATGGGCAGCTCTTTCCAGGTGGGAATTGTTCCCAGTGCCCTCCCTGAGCCTGCCCTGGCCCAGCCTGAGGCCATTTCCCCTTGTCCTGTCCCTGTTCCCTGGCAGCAGAGCCCGACCCCTCCTGGCTGTTCCCTCCTGGCAGGGAGTTGTGCAGAGCCACAAGGTCCCCCCTGAGCCTCCTTTTCTCCAGGCTGAGCCCCTTCCCAGCTCCCTCAGCCCCTCCTGGGGCTCCATTCCCTTCCCAGCTCCCTCAGCCTCTGCTGGGGCTCCATTCCCTCCCCAGCTCCCTCAGCCCCTCCTGGGGCTCCATTCCCTTCCCAGCTCCCTCAGCCTCTGCTGGGGCTCCATTCCCTCCCCAGCTGGATCATTTTCAGGGTTCCTGGAGGGTTGATCCCCTGCAGAGCAGTGCTGGGGGTGCTGGGGGCTCCTCTTGGCACAGCAGGGTGGGGCTGAGGCAGCTGAGCAGGGTGATCCTTTATCCACTGTCCACTAACCCTCAGGATCCATGACCCTCTCCAGAAAGGGATGTGGACAATGAGCCCCTGAGGAGGAGATCAGCTGGATCTGCTGCAGCTGCAGCTGCAGGAAAGTGAGAGGGCTCCTAATTACCCCTGATAATTAGTTCTATGTTGGAGTTTTGGCTGCTGGGAATTTCAGATTTTCTGTGCTGACAGATTCTGACCCTCAGGACAGCACTGCATTGACCTGAGGCTGTGGAGAAGGCTTCAAAAACTGACTGAGAGCACTGGGATTGTGGGTGTGGAGTTGGTTAGAAGTGTGTGATAGCACAGGGTGGGAAACTTAGAGTTTGGGGTTTTAGAATATAGAAATATATATGGGGCAAGATGGAGGGTTTAGGGAAGAGGCTGCTCCTTCTTCTTCACCTCTTCTCCTTCTTTTTCACCTTCTTCTCCTTCACCTCCTTCTTCTCCTTCCTCACCCTCTTCTTCACCTTCTTCTCCACGGGTTTTGGGTGGTATTTTGTAACTGGACAGAAAAGCCCACCCTGTAGACTTTGAGGGATTAGTTATTGGGTTAAAAGTGAAAATAATTTATGTGTCACTTCTTATTTGGATAATTTAGCCTTCAAAGACCCTGTACCAAGAGACAGTTGGCCATTTTGTGCCTTGTTAGTGCAGAACTCACTGCTGTGAGGCTGTAAGAAACAATAAACCCCTGAGTCTGAATGTGAACCATCCTCTCGAGTGCCTCCAGTCCTGGACAGAGGCAGGCGCAGGAAGCCAAAGCCAGCAGCTGGGGGCCCTGTGCCTGAGGTGTGCAGGGAGGTCCCACTGGCATCTCCCACACCTGAGCTGCCGTTCTGGGCAGACCTGGAAGGGAGGGATCAGTGAAACTCACAGCAAGGCTGGAACACAGGACATGTCCCCCCCTCCCAGCTGTGCCTGGGAACCAGCCCAGGGACCAGCACCCCCTCCCCAGGAGCTGAATGCCCCCGGCCTCAGCTCAGGGCTGTGCAGGGAGCCGTGGGATGGCCTTGGGCAGTTCCAGAGCTGCAATTCCAGGACATCCAGGGCCCCACTCCTGTGCTGCACAGGAAACACCCCAAACCCGACAGCAGCGCATTTCCAAGAGAGGGAGCTCGCAGGGAGCACACTTTTCCTCCTCTAAGCTGAAGCTAGCCAAGGACTGGTGCCTGGGGGAGCACAAAGGAAGCTTTGGCACCAGGCTCTGACATCCACGGGCTCATGGCACGGATCAATCACACATGCCTCAAACAGGCACCCGGACAGAGGGACCCGGACAGAGGAACCCCCGGGACCGCTGGGATTGCAGAACGAGCCGGGTTGGAAGGGAATTCACAGCTCATCCCCCCCGCCATGGGCAGGAACCCCCCCAGCAGGACAGGCTGCGGCAGGCGCCTGAAATGTGTCTGCCTGTCCGTGTGTCTGTGTGCCTGTCTGTCTGTCCATGTGTCTGTCTGTCCGTGTGTCTGCCTGTCTGTGTGTCTGCCTGTCTGTGTGTCTGTGTGTCTGTGTGTCTGCCTGTCCATGTGTCTGCCTGTCCGTGTGTCTGTCTGTCCGTGTGTCCGTGTGTCTGTGTGTCTGTCTGTCCGTGTGTCTGTCCATCCATGTGTCTGCCTGTCCATGTGTCTGCCTGTCCGTGTGTCTGCATGTCTGTGTGTCTGTCCATGTGTCTGCGTGTCTGTGTGTCTGTCCGTGTGTCTGTGTGTCTGTCCGTGTGTCCGTGTGTCCGTGTGTCTGTGTGCCTGTGTGTCTGCCTGTCCATGTGTCTGTCTGTCTGTGTGTCTGTCTGTCTGCATGTCCGTGTGTCTGCGTGTCCGTGTGTCTGTCCATGTGTCCATGTGTCTGTGTGTCTGTCTGTGTGTCCGTGTGTCTGTGTGTCCGTGTGTCTGCATGTCCGTGTGTCTGTCCATGTGTCTGTCTGTCCGTGTGTCTGTCCATCTGTCTGTCCGTGTGTCCCTGTTGCAGACACTCCCCTGTCCCAGCTGCCCGCCCCGAGCCGCACCTGCAGCCCCCTCCCCGCCCCACCCGGGGGTCCCTCCCGGGCCCCAGAAGGATTTAACCCCGCTGCCGTACCAGTCCCAAACGCCAGCCCGGGCTGTGCTCCGAGCAGGGAGCCGGGCAGGGACCCCCGGCTCTGCCCCTCCAGCCGGGGCACCGAGGGCTGGGGGCTCCTGCTGTGCCCCCCAGCGCTACTGCAGCCCCAGAGGGAACCGGGGACTCGGCAGGGCACGTGAAAAACGCCAAGCACTTGCTTTTAAAATTGTAAATGTTTAATAGTAATAACTTGGTTATAAAAACAGTAATATAATTAGAGTAATAAATATTTGGACAATTGGGATTAGGACAATACAAGACTATAAAAACAAAGAGTTATGGGCAGTCTGGTACCTCTTTGTGGGCAAAATGAGCCTGAAAAAGGACACACATTAATAGAGGATTAGCCCTTAAAATCAATAGCCTGTTGCATATTCATACACCTCATACATGATGCACAAATTCCATCCAAACACAGGATTCTGGTCAGTGTCAGCTTCTTCCTCTGAATCCTGATGGCATCTCCAGGGCTGAGCGAGGCAGGAAGTTCGTTTCTTCTGATAAGGGAGCAACAAATTCATTTTATCTGAAAGATTCAGGTGTTCTGTGGCTGCTGTCTCGGTGAGAGTACCTCATTGCTCTCTTTAAAACAGTGTCTTACACAGCATAGTTTCTATTTTCACATTGTGTTATAACCTACAACTATATTTAACACTACTTAAGAAAATTCATACACCACAACTTTCTAACGTAACACACAATATTCATTGTAATATTTGCCAAAAGCCAATCATAAAATATTAATTTTTCACAGGACAAAAATGGTTATCAATTTCAAATCACAAAGGATCCTCAAAAGTCGTTTAATGTCAGCTGCTGGTTAACAGGCTGGGTGGGCAGTCTCCATCCCAGAGGCTGCTCCCAGCTGGGGTACAGCCCTGGCACAGCCAAGGTGCTTCCTGAATGTGAAAAATGTGTATTTTAGGTTGGCTTTTCGCAAATATTACAATTAATATTGTATGTGTTATCTTAGAAAGTTGTGCTGTATTAATTTTCTTAAGTACTGTGTTATAGTTTTAGGTTATAACACAATGTGAAAATAGAAACTATAGAAACTATGCTGTGTAAGATACTTTTTTAAAGAGAGGAATGAGGTACTCTCACTGAGACAGCAGCCACAGAACACCTGAATCCTTCAGAGAATTTATTGCTCCCTTATCAGAGAAAACTAACTTTTTCCTGCTTTGCTCAGCCCTGGAGATGCCATCAGGATTCAGAGGAAGAAGCTGACACTGACCAGAATCCTGTGTTTGGATGGAATTTGTGCATCATGTATGAGGTGTATGAATATGCAACAGGCTGTTGTTTTTAAGAGTTAATCCTCTGTTAATGTGTGTCCTTTTTCGGGCTCATTTTGCCCACAAAGTGGTATCTGGACCACCCATAACTCTTTGTTTTTATTGTCTCATATTGTCCTAATCCTAATTGTCCAAGTTATTATTACTCTAATGATATTGCTCTTTTTATAACCATTTTATTACTGTTAAACTTTTACAATTTAAAAAACAAGTGACTGCTGTTTTTCACGCTGAAGGGCCCCCGTACCCAGAGCCTGTCACCAGTGTCAGCCCTGCAGCCAGCCCCTCTGTCTGCTTCCTGTGACCCCCCCGGAAGGGGGGTCCGTGTGTCTGTCTGTCTCCAGGCCAGGCTTTCCCTGCCCTCTGCCCAGCCCCTCCTCTCCCTTCTCCTGCTGAGCTCTCCCTGCCCTGCACAGACTCAGGCTCTGCCACACCCGGCCTGGGCTCTGTCCCCGTGTCCCCAGGGGTGTGACAGTGCTGCTGTCCCCATGGCAGAGTCCCCAGAGCACACTGTCCCCGTCCCCACAGCACCCCTGGATTGGCCCTGTCCACGCAGGATGTGAAAAACACCAATCACTTGTTTCAAATTTTTAAAAGTTGAATAGTAATAAAATAGTTATAACAATAGTCATAAAAATTAGAGCAATAAGTATTTGGGCAATCAGAGTTAGGACAATAAAGGACAATAAAAACAAGGAGTTACAGACATGCGGGTGCTCTGCTCTGTCCCAGAACACACCTCACTAACAGAGGATTAACCCTTAAAAGAACAGCCTGTTGCATATTCATCTATCTCATACATGAATCAAACATTCCTTTCAAACTAGAGATTTCTCTGTTTATTGTCAACTTCCCCCTTTTATCTTGTAAATCAGTGTTTGGATCCACGGAATCTGGATGAAGTCTGGAAGGAGTCTGGTTCTTCCTGATAAGGGGACAATAATTCTTTTCTTTGGGACTTTTGTGTCTTGTTGCTGTTATCTCTGTGCAAAAAATGTCTTGATTATCTTATCTGTTCTTTGAGCTAGTTAGAAAAAGTATCTTCCTTCCTTCCTTCCTTCCTTCCTTCCTTCCTTCCTTCCTTCCTTCCTTCCTTCCTTCCTTCCTTCCTTCCTTCCTTCCTTCCTTCCTTCCTTCCTTCCTTCCTTCCTTCCTTCCTTCCTTCCTTCCTTCCTTCCTTCCTTCCTTCCTTCCTTCCTTCCTTCCTTCCTTCCTTCCTTCCTTCCTTCCTTCCTTCCTTCCTTCCTTCCTTCCTTCCTTCCTTCCTTCCTTCCTTCCTTCCTTCCTCCCTCCCTCCCTCCCTCCCTCCCTCCCTCCCTCCCTCCCTCCCTCCCTCCCTCCCTCCTTCCCTTTAAAAGCACTTTCTAATTTTTTTTTTTTGGATATCACAGGGCTCCTTCCCTGCTCCACAAAGGGCCATAGAGACCATCAGGCACCAGAACCCTTTTCCTTTTCATTTTCCTCTTCCTTTTCCATGGATCATCCTCCTGGAAGGAAATGGAGCAGTTTCCCCCAAGTTCATATAAATAATATTGATTTTTAAATTCAGTTTCCTGTTGCTGTGCCAGTGCAGCAAGCCAGGCACAGGTGGTGGTTTCAGTTATGGACAAAGTGCTGCAATTCCTCAAGAACAACCACAAGTTCTCCTCATTCCGGAAAAAAGTCTTTCCATATTGTGTGCACGTTTGCTGCCCTGTCACCCAATACAAATTGACACGTAGGAAAATGCAATTCATTAATGGAATTTGGACACACACACACGGAGCAGCCGCCACTGCCCAGGAATCTTGTGCAAACCCCAGACCCAGACCCCAGACCCTGCCGTGCCTTTCCGGGGGCCCTCAGCCCCTCGCCCCTCGGTGAGACCCGCGCTCCCCGCGGGCTGCTCGGGTGCGCGCAATCGCAGCGGTGCAGGAGTTGCAGCAAACGCTGCAGTCAGGCTGAGGCGCTGCAGGGTCACAGCCCCGGGGCCGGCACCGGCGCTGCCCCGGGATTTCACAGCCCCGGGGCCGGCACCGGCGCTGCCCCGGGATTTCACGGCCCCGGGACCGGCACCGGCGCTGCCCCGGGATTTCACAGCCGCGGGGCTCCTGCTGGCCCCGGGAGCCGCCTGAGCCCGGCTGAGCCCGGCTGAGCCCGGCCGGGCCGGCCCCGGGTCACGCCCGGGTCACCAAAGGGCTCCGCGGGCTTTCCCGAGTCATGGCGGTGCCGTGTGACTGTGTCTGTGTGTCCGTGTGTCTGTCTGTGCCTGTGTGTCCATCTGTCCTTGTGTGTCCATGTCCGTGTGTTGATTTCCCTGTGTGTCCCTGTGTCCGTCTGTCCCTGTGTGTCCCTGTGTGTCCGTGTCCGTCTGTCCCTGTCCCCGTGTCCGTCTGTCCCCGTCCCCGTGTCCGTCTGTCCCTGTGTGTCCCTGTCCCCCTGTGTCCGTCTGTCCCTGTGTGTCCCCGTGTCCGTCTGTCCCTGTGTCCCTGTCCGTCTGTCCCTGTGTGTCCGTGTCCGTCTGTCCCTGTGTGTCCCCGTGTGTCCGTCTGTCCCTGTGTCCCTGTCCGTCTGTCCCTGTGTCCCTGTCCGTCTGTCTGTCCCACCGCGCGCTCTCCCTGCACAGTGGGGGCGTGGCCAGGGGCGTGTCCTAATGGCCACGCCCTCCGAGGGCCCGGCGTGGCTGCGGCCGCTGATTGGCGGCGGCGCGAGGGGGCGTGGCCAGAGCGTTGCCCGTGCCCGGCGCGGTTCTGTCCCTGTCCCTGTGTCTGTCCCGGTCTGTGTCCCTGTCCCGGTTCTTGTTCCTGTCCCTGTCCCGGCCCCGGCCCCGGCCCCGGTCCCGGCATGGCGGCAGCGGCGGGCGGCGCGGCGGGCAAGCGGCGGATCCTGTGCGTGGGGCTGGTGTGCCTGGACATCATCAGCGTGGTGGAGGCGTTCCCGGCCGAGGACTCGGACACCAGGTACGGGCAGCGGGGCTCCCGCGGCGCCCCCGGGCCGGCCCCGCGCCCAGCGCAGCCTCTCGCCCCGCAGGTGCGTGTCCCAGCGCTGGCAGCGCGGCGGCAACGCCTCCAACTCCTGCACGGTGCTGGCCCTGCTGGGAGCGCCCTGCGCCTTCATGGGCTCGCTGGCCCCCGGGCCCGCCGCTGAGTAAGTGGGGTGCGGAGCTCCCGCACCGGCGGGGCACCGGGCCCGCCGCCCCGACCCTTCACTGGCCCCTCCGCGCTGCTGCCGACCTTCGGCGCGCTGCCCGCCCGCCGTCCCGCTGCCCGCCGGTCCCTGCTGCCAGCCCGCCGTCCCGCTGCCCGCCGGTCCCCGCCGCCCGCCCGCCGCTCCCCGCTGCCCGTCGTTCCGCTGCCCGCCCGCCGTTCCGCTGTCCGGCCGCCGTTCCCGCTGCCCGCCGTTCCCCGTTGCCCGCCGTTCCCCGCTGCCCGCCGTTCTCCACTGCCCGCCGTTCCCGCTGCCCGCCGGTCCCCGCCGCCCGCCCGCCGCTCACGCCGCTCTCTGTCCCCCGAAGCTTCATCGCGGCGGATTTCCAGCGCCGGGGGGTGGACACGGCGCACGTGGCCTGGCAGCCCCGCGGAGCCGTGCCCTGCGCCTGCTGCCTCGTCAACGCCGCCAGCGGCTCCCGCACCATCGTCCTGCACGACACGTAAGGGCCCGGCCCCTGCCCCGGGCAGCGCTGCGCTCCGCCGGCTCCGGTCCGAGGGTCCCCCGCCTGCCCGGGGCTGCTGGATGGGGCGAGCGGCCGTGACCCCGCAGACGCTGTCACCGCCAGTGTCCCCGCAGCCCTGTCACCGCCGGCTGCCGGGAGCGGGGGTGATCGCCGCACGGCCGCTCCGAGTGCGGGACAGCCGGCACGGCCCCGTGGGGATAACGCGGCTCCCTCGGCCGTGCCGGAGGGCTGTGGGGCACGGCTGACCCGCGGCCACCGCTGCGCTGTCCCTCGAGTCCAGCTCAGGGTCCCGGCGCCGGCATTAATGATTCACCCGGGCAGCGCCTGCTCGGGGACTCTGTCCCGGTGGCGTGGGGCCCCGGCGGCCCCCGGGGCTGCCCTTCGCCCCGGGCGCGTGCCAGGCCGAGGGTCCCCATCAGCCCCTGGCCTCCGTCCCACAGGAACCTGCCTGACGTGACAGCCCGCGACTTCGAGCGGGTGGACCTGTCCCAGTACAGGTGGATCCACTTCGAGGTGAGCCCGGGCTCTGGGGTCTGGGGGACCCCCGGCGCTGGGGAAAATCCCTGGGGCTGTAAGTGAGCCTGGGCCCGGAGGGAATCCCTCCTGGGTTCTGGGGACATCCCCAGTGAGGGAGCATCCCCGGGAGCGGCGGTCCCCGGTGATGCCGGAGCCGTGCCGTGCCCGCAGGCCCGGAACGCGGCGGAGCAGGGCGCGATGCTGGAGCGGGTGGAGCGGCACAACCGGGCGGCGGCGCCGGGGCAGCGGGTCCGGATCTCGGTGGAGCTGGAGAAGCCGCGGGAGGAGCTGCTGCCGCTGATGCGGCGGGGACAAGTGGTGCGGGGCCGGGGCGATGGGGCGGGATCGCCTGTCCCGATGGCCTGTCCCGGTCACCTGTCCCCATCGCCTGTCCCCATCTCCTGTCCCGATGGCCTGTCCCGGGCGAGGCCAGAGGCGTGGCGGGGGCCAGGTCGGGACAGAAGCGGTCAGATCTGCGGGGAGCAGGGCCCAGCGGGATTTGGGAGTCCCGGTCCGGGGGAGTCCGGCTCGGGGGCTGCAGGGGTGCGGGGTTTGGATCTAGGGGTGCAGGCGGGGTCTGGGGACGCCGCCAGGGCACAGATGTAACCGCACCTGGCTGGGGGTACCGGGGCTGCCCCCGCCCCAGCCCCTCTCCCACAGGTGTTCATCAGCAAGGACCTGGCCCGGCACTTCGGGTACCAATCGGCCCCCGAGGCGCTGCGGGGGCTGCGGGGGCGCATCCAGCCAGGGTAGGGGTGCACCTGAGAGGGGCCGGGGGGCACACGGCGTGCCCCAGACCCACCTCGCACTCCCCCAGGGCCACGCTGATCTGCGCCTGGGCTGAGGAGGGCGCTGATGCCCTGGGGCCCGACGGGGAGCTGGTGCACTCGGACGCCTTCCCCCCAGAGACCGTCGTGGACACGCTGGGGGCTGGGGACACCTTCAACGCCGCCGTCATCTTTGCGCTCGCAGAAGGTGGGCACAGACGTGGCACGGCCACAGCTCGGCCGTGGTTCAGTTTGGCACGGCCACGGCACGGCCACGTCTCATCCCGGGCCCCATCCCCAGGGAGGAGCCTGCAGGATGCCCTCACCTTCGGCTGCCAGATCGCCGGCAGGAAATGTGGGATCCAGGGCTTCGATGGCATTGTCTGAGCGTGTGCCTGGAGAGCTCGGCAGCCCCAGGCACAGCACTGCACCCAGCAGCACCCGCACATCTCCACCGCACCCAGCCATCCCCAATAAAACCCCATTGCACCACTGCTGCCTCCTGTGTCTTCTGGCTGGGGTCCCACTGCCCCGGGGATGCACTGACCACAGCCAAGTGACCAGCAGTGCCTCTATTTCTGCATCCAATGAGTTACAGAGGGGAGCACACCACCCCAGCCCTGCTTGGCCATCCCCTGCCCCTCTGTGCCCTGAGCAGGGCAGGGAGCAACCAGGGCATTGCATCCCAGAGCCCCCAGTGCCTACCCCTCCCCATGGTCCCTCCAGGCTGGGGCTGCCTGCTCCTCAGGGGCTTCAGCCTCACGGGCTTCCTCTTCCTCTGTGGCATCAGTACTGGGGGCTTTGGCCTCAGGAATTATTTCTGCTTCCAAGGCCTCAGCATTGGGAGATTCCACCTCAAGGGATTCCATCTTGGGGGCTCCATCCTCAAGGGCTCCAGTCTGGAGGTCTCCATCCTCAGGGGCTCCAGTCTGGGGGTCTCCAGCCTCAGTGGCTGCCTGTCCTGGGCTTTTCAACCCCAGGTCCTGCCTTGGCATCTCCGTGCCCCCGCCAGGCACAGCCCCAACCCCTGCCTGCTGCTCTAGTGGGGGCTGTTCTGGGGGACCCTTGTCCTGACCAGGCAAGAGCACCTCGGGGGGGTCCAGCAGCTCAGAGGGGTCCAGCAGCCCATCCCCATTCAGGTCCTGCCTTGCCAGAGCTTGGTCCACCAGTGCAGCCACCTAGGGAGGTAGGGAACAGGATAAGGGCTCGGCCCAGGGGCTCAGCGGGGCACGAGGAGCCATCCCTGTGGGACCCACCATGTCAGGGTCAGGCTGCCCCCCAGCCTGTGCCAGCACCGTGCCAAGTAACTGCAGCAGCTCCAGCCCATCCAGGCGCCTGCTCTGGTCGTGGTCGTGGAGCACGAAGAGGTAGAGCAGGGCTGTGGGGCATGGGGTGCTGTGGGGCGGGGTCCCTGGCCCCACCAGCCCCTCAGCCCCCATCTCACCCCGGTGGCCTTACCCTGCTCCCGTGTCATGGCCTCCACGTCCCGCTCCGGGGGCCCCAGGCTCTGCACGGCGCTCCTCAGCAGCCTGGGGGGAGCAGGGCTGGGGTGGGAAGCACTGTCCATGCCCCCCGCCCAGCCCTGTGCCCCCCAGCCCCACGCACAGCCCTGGCCGTGGTGGGGGTCCTGGTGCTGTGGGGGTCCCCAGGGCAGGGACTCACAGCAGTGCAGGCGACTCCGGGCTCAGCGGATCGGGGTACGGGTCCACGACTGCAGCCACGGGGGGCTCGGGCCTGGCCGAGGGACAGGGGTTGGTTCCTGTGCCCCTAGGGGGCTGCCCCCCCGCCTGACGCCCCCCACCACGGCCCCTGCCGATCCACGGGCCCCAGCCCTCACTGTGCAGCTTGGACCCCCGTGCTTCCCCTGCCACGGCCACCTTGCACTGCCCCCAAACCTTGCAGTGCCCCTGCACCTGTGCCCCTGGAAACACCACAGCTCTGCCTTCCCTTAACTGTGCCCCCCACGCTCTGCCTTCCCCTGTGTCCCCAAAGCTCTGCCTTCCCTTAACTGTGTCCCCAAAACTCTGCCATCCCTTAACTGTGTCCCCAAAGCTCTGCCTTCCTTTAACTGTCCCCCAAAGCTCTGCCTTCCTTTAACTCTGTCCCCCCAGCTCTGCCTTCCCTTAACAGTGTCCCCAAAACTCTGCCATCCCTTAACTGTATCCCCAAAGCTCTGCCTTCCCTTAACTGTGCCCCCAAAGATCTGCCTTCCTTTAACTGTCCCCCAAAGCTCTGCCTTCCTTTAACTGTGTCCCCACAGCTCTGCCTTCCCTTAACTGTGTCCCCAAAACTCTGCCTTCCCTTAACAGTGTCCCCCTGCCCTGTCCCCAGACCTGTGTCCCCCCTGCCCTGTCCCCAGACCTGTGTCCCCCCTGCCCTGTCCCCAGACCTGTGTCCCCGTACCTGTTGGAGCCGGCCCTTGGGGCACCCCACGCCGCCGGCCCCAGCAGCAGCAGCAGCAGCAGCAGCAGCGGCATCACCGGCGGCTCCCTCCTGCCGCGACCTCGGGCTGCGCGGGCCGGGAACACCGGGGTCGGGGCGGGCCCTGCCGGGGGTCGGGGGCACGGCCCGTGGGAACCCGGCGCGGGGGCTCCGGGAGCCGCCCCGGTGCCAGCACGGCGGGGACGGTGCGTGGGGACCGCGGAGCGCGTGGGGCCGGCCGGCGCTGCCCCCCCAGCGCAGCCCCGGCACCACTCACCCCGCACACCGAGCCGGTACCGCCGGTGCCCCCGGTACCACTCACCCCGCACACCGAGCCGGCACCGCCGGTACCACTCACCCCGCACACCGAGCCGGCACCGCCGGTGCCCCCGGTACCCAGTCACCCCGCACACCGCGCCGGTACTGCCGGTGCCCCCGGTACCACTCACCCCGCACACCGAGCCGATGCCCCGGTACCCACTCCCCCCCGGTACCCACGCACCCAGCCCCGTTCGCGTGTCCGTGCCGCCCGCCCCGCCCCGGGGCCACGTAGCCGGCACGCCTCGGCTCTGCCACCGCGGCCGGGAACGGCCCCGCCCGGCCCGGCCCTGCCCTGCCCTGCCCGGCCCGCGGGCAGCAGGGATTCAGCCGCACGCAGGTGCCCCGGGGCAGCGCCGGGGTAACCGGGGCCCGGGATGGGCTCGTGGTCGCAGCAGGCACGGGGCCACGGCGGTGGGTGAGACCCCCCGAGCCCCCCACGGTCCCGGGCCAGCCCAGCGTCACCGACCCCCGGGCCCCGCAGCAGCACGGGCGAGGGCCGGGGCCGGCCCGTGCCGGTACGCACGGCCCCGGGGGCTCCGGGCAGCCAGCCCCGTGCCCCCGACCGGCCCCGAGGGCACACCGGTCCCGGGGGCGATGCCCTGAGCCGCTCCCCCAGCACACGCGGACAGCACTGCCTTCATGCTCCAGTTTAATGGCAGCAGCAGGGCGGGGGGAGCGGGACCCCTCTCCTGGGGCGGGACACGGCCCTGTCCCGGGCCAGCCCTGCCCTGCTGCCAGCACGGTCCCACAGGGACGGGCCCTGCGGGCTCCCTGGACCCGCCTGCTCCCCGAGCGCCAGCGGGGACAGCGCGGCCAGGCTGGTCCCTCGTGTCCTTCACAGTCTGTGTGGGGGAGGAGGAGGAGGCTGGGGGGTCGCTCCTGGTGCCAGGGGGACCCTCCGGGGGCCGGGGGGCTACAGGAAGCCTGGGAAGGCGAGCTGCAGCAGCAAGATGGTGGCCACGATGAGCCCGGCACAGAGCAGCAGCAGCAGCCAGACAGGGAGGGAGCCTGTGGGACAGGGAGGGGTCAGAGCAGGCTGCAGCCCCCCCTGCGGAGCAGGAGCAGAGGGGCCCGGCCCCGGGAGCAGCCCCGGACGTACGGCGGGTGGGCAGCAGGTGCAGCTTGCAGCGGCTGTCCACGGCCACGCTGAGCAGGGCAGCCTCGTGGCCCCCCAGCAGCTCCCGCCCCGGCCGGCTCTCGGGGACGAAGGCCACGTCGGTCACCACGATGCCATGGGCCTCCTTCACGTAGTACAGCCTCTGGGGGCACACAGGAGGTGAGGGGCTGCGGGGGCCGGCGGCGCTGCCCCCAGCCCTGCCCGGCTCACCTGCAGCGAGAAGGCAATGTGGATGGCCACCGAGCCCGTCACTGTGCCCAGCCCCAGGAAGGTGCCCGAGTCGCTGCGGGGGGAGAGCGGTGAGCGGGGGCTGCCACGGCCCCCACCCCGTGCCCACCGGCCCCGGGCTACCTGATGGAGAGGCAGGAGACCACCTCGGAGCCGCAGGGCCGCGTCAGCAGCGGCAGGAAGCTCTTCCCGTCCCACTTGGTCAGGTAGCAGGGCGGGGGCCGGCGCTCCCGCTTGTGGGGCACCTGCACGGTGTAGAGCCGCAGGGCCCCGGCGCTGCCCTCCACGGCCCCAAACCTGCCAGGACAGGGCCACGGGGGGACGTGGGGTGCAGCCCCTCGCCGCCACCACTGCCCCAACCCAACCCCAACCCAGCCCCCTCCCCGCACAGCAGAGCCCAGGGGACAGAGCCCTTCCCACAGACCCAGCAGGAACAGTGACGGGGCAGGGCAGCAGGGCAGCAGGGCAGCAGGCAGGGGGGCCCCATTCCCAGCCCCAGCAGCCCCTCCCCGCCTCCTGCCCCGTGACCCAGCCCTGATGACCCACAGCCTAGCCCCACGCCCTGCCCTGTCCCCAGCCCCAGCAGCCCTCCCTGTCCCTCTGCCCAGTCCCAGTGCCTCAATGCCGGCCCTCTGCTCTGCCCCCAGCTCTGTCTGCAGCCCCCAGCCCCACCCCAGCCCTCTGCTCTGCCCCCAGCTCTGTCTGCAGCCCCCAGCCCCACCCCAGCCCTCTGCTCTGCCCCCAGCCCTGTGTGCAGCCCCCAGCCCTCTGATCTGCCCCCAGCTCTGTCTGCAGCCCCCAGCCCCACCCCAGCCCTCTGCTCTGCCCCAGGCTCCGTGTGCAGCCCCCAGCCCCACCCCAGCCCTCTGATCTGCCCCCAGCTCTGTGTGCAGCCCCCAGCCCTCTGCTCTGTCCCCAGCTCTGTGTGCAGCCCCCAGGCCCACCCCAGCCCTCTGCTCTGCCCCCAGCTCTGTGTGCAGCCCCCAGGCCCACCCCAGCCCTCTGCTCTGCCCCCAGCTCTGTGTGCAGCCCCCAGCCCCACCCCAGCCCTCTGCTCTGCCCCCAGCTCCGTGTGCAGCCCCCAGCCCTCTGCTCTGTCCCCAGCTCCGTGTGCAGCCCCCAGCCCCACCCCAGCCCTCTGCTCTGCCCCCAGCTCCGTGTGCAGCCCCCAGCCCCACCCCAGCCCTCACCGGCAGGCCTGGTAGCGATAGGCCTTGTCGGGGATGCCAGGCAGGTTCTCGTGCCAGCGCAGCCCTGTCACCAGCTGGTCCTGCTGCCACACGCAGCACTGGAAGTCCCTCCCCGCCGTCACCACCTGCTGCACACAGCATAGGGGTCTGAGGCCCCTCTCCTGCAGGGCAGGGAACCGGGGAGCCCCTGACACCCACCTTGTTGTCAGGGCCCAGCGCGATGTCCTCAATTTCCCCGTCGTGGGCTCTGAACTCCAACGTCTTCTTCATGCTGGGGAACTGCAGGGGCAGAGCTGGTGTGGGCACCGGGCAGGGCCAGGCCCTGCCATGGTCCCAGGCAGGTGTGGGGGAGCAGCGTTAGGTGAGCACAGGGTGCTCCCAGCTGTCCCTGCCCAACGCCTGATGCCATCAGCACAGCAATGGCTGCTCCTCCGTGTCTGCCCCAGCTCCCCGTGCCCACCCTGATCCCTGTGTCCACCCTGGCTCCCCATGCCTGCCCTTCAATTCTCTGTCCCTACATCCATTCCCCCCCATCCCCACATCCCCTCATGCCTGCCCTTCAATCCTCTGCTCCCACACCCAGTCCCTCATGTCCCCCCAGCTCCCCCTGCCCACCCCGGTGCTTGTGCCCACCCTGGCTCCCCATGCCTGCCCTTCAATCCTTTGTTCCCACATCCATTCCCTCACATCCCCCCAGCTCCCTGTGCCTGCCCTTCAATCCTCTGTGCCCACATCCACTCTCCCACATCCCCCCACACCTGCCCTTCAATCCTTTGTTCCCACATTCATCCTCCCACATCCCCACATCCCCCCGTGCCTGCCTTTCAATCCCCTGTCCCCACATCCACTTCCCTACAACCCCCAGCTCCCCACGCCTGCCCGTGCCTGCCGTGGCTCCCCAGCTGCCCGTGCCTGCCGTGGCTCCCCAGCTCCCCGTGCCCCCAGCCGTGTCCCGGTGCCCGTGCCCACCTCCCAGAGGCGCAGGAAGCCGTCGGCGCCGCCGGTGGCGAGCAGGGCGCCGTCGGCGCTGAAGCGCACAGCCTTCTGCAGGGCGTCGGGGCTGAAGTCGGTCCTCACGCGCTGCAGGCTCTCCACGCGCACCTCGCGGGCCCGGCCCGGCGCGGCCCCCGGCGCCCCCGAGCCGGCCCCGCGCCGCCGCCGCGCACCCCGCTCCGCGCTGCCTGCGGGGGACACGGCCGGCACGGGCTGGCATGGGGCTGGCATGGGGCTGGCACGGGGCTGGCATGGGCTGGCACGGGCTGCGGGGCGCTGCTCCTGCCCAGAGCACCCTGCAGCCCCACAGATCCCAGGCCCTGCCCCACGGCTCCCCACACCCTGCCCCGCGGCACCCAGGCCCTGCCCATGGCACCCATGGCTCCCCACACCCTGCCCCACAGCACCCAGGCTCCCCATGTCAGGCATTGCAGGGCTCGGGCAGGCACGAGGCAGTGGAGGGCTTCCATCCCCAGAGCTCCCCACGGCACCCCAGGCAGGCACTGGGGGGGCAGGGGGCTCCAGGACAGTGCCCAAACCCCAAACTTCACACGGCACCCCAGGCAGGCACAGGGGGCAGGTCCGTGACAGTGCTGGGGGGGTTCAGGGCAATGCCATCCCCAAGCCACACCCCAGCTCTCCCCCACTCCCTGCCCTCCACCGCCCAGGGCAGGCGCAGGGAAGGTCCAGGGTGGCCATGGGAGGTCCACAGCTGTACCCTGGCCCCAAAGCACCCCACAGCCCCCCACACTATGGCCACAGCATCCCAGGGTGGGGGGCACTGGGAGCCCCAGGGCAGTGTCCCTCCCCAAAGCTCACCACAGTACCCAGGGCAAGCACAGACAAGGGTCAGGATGGGCGGGCAGGGGTGCAAGGCAGTGCCCCATGCCCAAGCCACCCCGCAGACCCCACACCCTGCCCCACGGCACCCAGGGGAGGGAATTCAGGGCAGGCACGGGGGAGCTCCAGGGTGGGCACGGGGCTGTTCAGAGAGTGCCTTATCTCCACAACACCCCTCATCCCCCCACAGCACCCAGGGCGGGCGGGAGGGGACTCCAGGGCCCTCCCAAAGCCCAGCCCGGGGCCGAGTGCCGGCGCAGGGTGTCTCACCGTCCTTCCCGGCGCTGCCCGCAGCCTCGGGCTCCTGCAGGCTGAAGCGCAGGATGTGGCAGCTGTTGTCCTGCCCGGCGGCGATGACATCCCCGGCCAGCGCCATGGTCATGGTGGCGCGGGTCTCGGTGTCGTGGCAGTGCAGCAGCGAGGCGCTGAGCTGCCCGCCGATCTGCTCCAGCTGCAGGAAGTGCTGCGGGCCGGGGGGAGCGGTCACGGCCCCGCCGCGGGGCTGCCCGGGCACCGGGACCCCGGGCACCGGGACCCATGGGCACCGGGACCCCCGGCACCGGGACCCCAGGCACCGGGACCCCGGGACATCGGGACCCATGGGCACCGGGACCCATGGGCACCGGGACCCCTGGCACCGGGACCCCGGGCACCGGGACACCCGGGACATCGGGACCCCCGGGCACCGGGACACCGGGCACCGGGACCCATGGGCACCGGGACCCCGGGACACCGGGACCCCCGGCACCGGGACACCCCAGGCCCCGCCGTGTCAGACCCCCCTGAGCCCCTCACACCCCCCAGGCCCCGCCGTGTCAGACCCTCCCGGGCCCCTCACACCCCCCAGGCCCCGCCGTGTCACACCCCCCGCCACACCGGGCCCTCCCCGGGCCCCCCAGCCTGCCGCGCCCCGCTCCCCGCCGCCCCGTGCCCGCTCCCCGCACCACGCCATTGCGGATGCCGGTCTTGGCGGCGCCCCCGCCGCCGGCGGTGATGGCGAGCGGCCGCCGCGGGTGCAGGCGGACGGTGTAGAGCGGGAACGGCGCCCGGTACAGCTCGGCGGGCCGCCGGGGCGCCATGACACCGGCGTGACGTCACGCGCTGTTGCGTCACGCCCCGTTACCCGCGGGGGTGTGGCTAACCGGGGAGGGGGCGTGGCCTCGGGGTCACGTGGGACAGCGGGGACAGCCCGGTGCCGGTGACACGGACCGGGGGGACACGGACCGGGGGGACACGGACCGGGGGATCCTGGGGGACACGGGGACAGCCCGGTGCTGGGAACACGGACCGGGGGGACACGGGGACAGCCCGGTGGCGGGGACACGGACCGGGGGGACACGGGGGGACACGGGGACAGCCCGGTGGCGGGGACACGGACCGGGGGATCCGGGGGGACACGGACCGGGGATCCCGGGGGGACAGCCCGGTGCCAGGGGAAATGGCGGCTCCTGGGGGGCAGTACTGGGGGACCCCCAATACGTGGGGACACGGCGGTGCTGTGGCTCCACGGGGCCCCCAGTGACTGGAGAAATGGGGTCCCTGTGGGGGACGGTGGGAATACCCCAGCGTTTGGGGACACGGCAGTGTTGGTACCCTGTGGGCTCCTGGGGGGCACTGCAGACACCCCACTCACCGCCTGGGGTGACAGGGTCCTGGGGTACACAGGGACAGCCCCCTGGGGGTCCTGGGGTACACAGGGACAGCCCCCTGGGGTGGCAGGGTCCCGGGGTACAGCAGGGACAGCCCCCTGGGGGTCCAGGGGGTCCCGGGGTACAGCGGGGAGCTCCGTGGGACCCTGCAGGCCTGTGCTCCAGAACCGTTTATTGGGGAACACCAAACACGAGGGGGTGACGGGGCTGGGGGGCGCGGGGCACCCCGGGGCGGGGCAGCCCGGGCCCGGAGCGGTGTGTAAGGCACTGGCTGGGCCGGGGGCACCGCACAGCGCCCCGGCTGCAGAGGGGCACCGCTCCCGCGCCCCCCGCCGTGGTCCCAGAGCCCCCGGAGGGGCAGCCCGCCCACCCGCCCATCTCGGCACGCCTGAGGATGCCCCAGGCGGGTGTGGATCCCCGGCCAGGCCTTCAGAAGGAGGTTTCCTGCACGGCGTAGATGGGGGCACCGGCACTGCGGACGTAGCCCTGTCCCTCCTCCCCCTGCTCGGGGCCGGGGGGGGGACAGCCCGTTGGGCACCCCATGGCTCTTCTCTGCAGTGCCCGCGTGCCCGGCGGCCTGTGGGGACACAGCGGGCAGGGCAGGCACAGGGCAGGCAGCAGCGGGGTGCCCCCATGGCCCCCGGGGTGCTGGGAGCCTGTCCCTCACCTGGGCAGGGCCGGCTGCCCCGCAGCAGAGCCAGCGCCGGATTTTGGGGGGCAGGCAGCACAGCAGCCACGGCAGCACGGGGGAGATGGTGCGGGGGTCCAGGGCCGCCGGCGGCGTGGGGCCTGGGGGCGCAGGGTGTGAGAGGGGCGGGGGCAGCGCGGCGGCCCCCGCGCCCCCCACACTCACCGGTGAGCAGGCTGACCAGGACCCCCACCAGGATGACGGTGGTGGAGTTGTGGGCGCTGTACCACATGTAGGACAGGCTGTAGAAGCGCTGCAGCCCCGTGGGGCTGGGGGACACGGCGTCAGCAGGGGGTGCAGGGCACCTCACGCCCCGCACCCCCAGCCCCCGAGCCCCCCTCGCTCACCTCGGGGCGGGTGCCGACGTGCTGGGGGGCAGCAGCGTGGTGGCCAGGACGGCGCTGAGGTTGCCCACGGTGGGCAGTGCTGTGCTGTTGGCGGGGGACACCCCCTTGGCCCCCGCTGTGCTCTGCAGGAAGCTGCCGATGCCGATCCAGAAGGCCATGGCCAGCCCGGCCAGCAGCCCCACCACGGCTCCCTGTGGCGGGCATGGAGAAGGGCGCTGGTCCCCGTGCGGACTCGGGGTGCCCCACAGCTCCCCCACGCCCCCACTCGGGGCTGGGGGTGCCGGCCAGGTCGGGGACACTCACGGTGGGGTTGGCGCAGGGGAAGAACATGCCCAGGCAGAAGAGCCCCAGGAGCGGGCCCCCCACCATGCCGAAGATGCTGATGGCTGCCTGTGGGGACACGGCCTTCAGCACCAGCCCCGTGCCCTGGAGGGGCCGGGGCCGGGGTCCCCACCCCGTCTGGGGTGCCAGGGCCGGGGTCCCCACCCCGTCTGGGGTGCCAGGGCCGGGGTCCCCACCCCATCTGGGGTGCCAGGGCCGGGGTCCCCACCCCGTCTGGGGTGCCAGGGCCGGGGTCCCCACCCCGTCTGGGGTGCCAGGGCCGGGGTCCCCACCCCGTCTGGGGTGCCAGAGCCGGGGTCCCCACCCCATCTGGGGTGCCAGAGCCGGGGTCCCCACCCCGTCTGGGGTGCCACAGCCCCGTGCCTACCTGCAGCACGGGTCCCAGCATGGAGGACACGTATGCCATCCCCAGGCACAGCAGCCCGTAACCGAGAGCTGGGGAGGGGAGCGGGGTGTCACAGCAGTGCTGGGTACACCCTGCCATGCCAGCCCCGCAGCTGCCCCCCAGCCAGCCCCCGTTACTCACCCAGCAGCTTGGAGAGCAGCGTGGCCCGCGACTCCGACAGCCCGGGGAAGTGCGGCCGCACCAGGTCCTCCATGGTCACCGTGGCCAGCGAGTTGAAGGCGGAGGAGATGGTGCTGGGGAGGACAGGGAGCAGGAGGGGGCTCGGCCGGGACACCTGAGCACACCTGGGGACACCTGAGCCACCGCCCACTCACCTGAGGGCGCCGCTGAAGAGGCAGGCGACAAAGAGCCCGGGCAGCCCCGGCAGGTCCTGCAGCACGTCCATCACGAAGAACAGCACCAGCTGTGGCGGGAGGTCAGTGCGGGGCTGGGGGCGGCGGGGGGACACGGGAGGGGCTCTTAACCCACCTGGTCGGGGGAGGCAGGGCGCTGGCTGGGCGCCAGTGGGTGCTCCAGGTTGTAGACAAACATGACGAGGCCCGTGAGGCAGCTGAGGCACAGCACGATCTGCTGGCAGGGGAACACGGCGTAGCAGGAGCTGCGGGCGCCGCGGGGCTGTCAGACTCGGGGGGTGGCGGGGGGCCCGCGGGGGGTGGCGGGGGGCCCAGCCCAGGTGCGGGGGCCCAGCCCAGCCCCACTCACAGCTTGGCCTGGCGCTCGCTGCGGGCGCACAGGTAGCGCTGCACCTGCGCCTGGTTCACCCCGTACAGCGACAGCATCATGAACACGCCGCCCACCGACAGCGACCAGAAGGTGTGGCGCTCCAGGGGGTTGGGGTCCAGGCTGCGAGGAGAAGCAGGGGGCTCGTGGTGACCTCACCACGCCCCACGGGAAAGAGGGTACCAGGGGTGGCCCACACCGCCACTCCGGGGTCCCTCTCCCCCAGCCGGGGCTGCCCCAGGTGTCCCCAGGGCAGGACAGGGGTCCCGGGAGATGGCTCACTCGATGCCGGCGATCTTGCCCTGCTGCTCAGCCACGCGCCAGACACGGGCCATGCCCCCCACCCGCCAGGCGCCCACCACGATGACGGCGACCTGCCCTGCCAGCATCACCAGCGTCTGGAACACATCTGTCCAGATGACGGCCTTCAGGCCACCCTGGTGGGACACGGGACGCCCGTCAGCACAGGGTGACAGTGCCCACGTGGCAGGGCAGGGCACGGGCACCCGCGGCCGCAGGGACTCACCAGCGTGGTGTAGAGTGTGCAGACCAGCCCCATGGTCAGCACGGCGCTCCAGAGGTCAAAGCCTGTCACTGGAAGGGGCAGAGGACATTAACGGGGTGAGGGGCAGCAGCTCCCTGGCACAGCCCCACACCTGAGCTCACCATACCTGCGTTGAGGGCCAGAGCGGGGGCGTAGAGCACCACCCCCATGTAGATGACCTGCGGGGAGGGAGAGCAGTGCTGAGCCACGCCAGCCCCCAGAGCCTGCAGCCCCACAGCCCCGGCCCCACTCACCATCTGGAAGATGAAGGTGATGGTGCCAAAGACCCGCACGGTCTTGTTGAAGCGCAGCTCCAGGTACTGCGAGGAGAGAGGTCAGGGCACCTGACTGCAGGGTGCTCTGTGCTCCTCACAGCCCCCTCACCGTGTCCCCCCTGCCTTCTCCATGTCCCTCCCATGTCCCCCTGCCCTCCCGTGCCCACCTCATAGGTGCTGGTGATGCGCAGCCGGTAGAAGACGGGGATGAAGATGTGCGCGGGGATGAGCAGCCCCAGGAAATAGGAGCAGCCGAGGAACCAGTACTCGGTGCCAAAGCGAAAGATCTCAGCCGGCACGCCCAGGATGGCCACAGCTGACTGGAAGGAGGCCAGCAGGGACAGGGCCACGGGCAGGCAGCCCATGTCACGGTTGGCCAGCAGGAACTCCTGCACCGTGCGCTGCCGGTCGCCGCTCAGGGCGTAGAAGAGCCCGATGGCCGAGGAGAGCACCAGCAGCAGGGCGAAGATGCTGTAGTCGATGGCCGTGAACTCCATGGCGAGCGTGTCCCCGCGCCGCCCCGCCGCTGCCCCGCCGGCCTCATGGGCACACCTGAGCCCGGCAGCGCGTCCCGACCGGCCCGGCCCGGCCCCGGCAGCTGCGGGAGGGACGTGTCAGTGCTGCGGGGACCTTCGCTCGCTCTGCCTCAGCCTCAAGGACCCAGAGCGCGGAGAGCGGCCGTCCCTCCTCCTCCTCCTCCTCCTCCTCCTCCCTCTGGGCCGGGCTTGGCCCCCCCGGGCCACCCCACCTGCCCCGCTGAAGGAAACTGGAGAGTCTTCAAAGAGCACCAAGACAATGGCTGCAAAAACAGTCCCACCCGGGCCCCCCGCAGCACCGGCACCGCCAGGCCCGGCAGAACAGGCCAAGCTCAACAGAGCCGCCTCCGGTGCGGGACAGCCCGTCCCACCTGAGCCAAACCCAACACGACCACCCCCGGAGCTGAGCCCGCAGTGCCACTCCCACCCGAGCCCAGCCAGCCCGGCACGGCACAGCCCCGACAGAGCCGGCAGCGCCGGTCCCACCAGCGCCAGGGGCAGCCCAGCCCAGCCGCCCCAGCAGCCCAGGGCCCGTCAGAACCGCCCCAGCACGGAGGAACGGGCAGGGGGCAGCCTGGGCATGGGCATCAGCCAGGTGCAGCACACACCTGAGCATGCACCGGCCCTGGCACCCGGACCCGCTGACAGGGATCCCCCAGAGCCCCCTGTGCGCTGCCCCTGCCCTGGCTCCTGGGCAGCAGGAGGGGACAGCCGGGCACACTGCTGCCCCTGCCTGCCCCCGCTTCCAGGGGACACCCAGAGGACTGGGACTGCGGCACCTGGGAGCAGCAGGGCTGTGGCTGTGGGTACCCCCCTCCTGGCCTGGGAGGGGGTGCAGGCTGCGGGGGACCTTCTGTCCCACCATTGGGGGCACAGGGAGGGCAAATCTGGAGCAGGGGTGGCAGCCAGGGAGTGGCACAGTGCCCACCATGATCCCTGGAGGAATGCTTGCCTGGGGAATGCTTGGTGGGATTAGGCTGAGCCCCTCCTGGCAGCCCTGGCACAGCCTGCCTGGGCCTGCCCGCCGCAGGGCCGGGGGCAGCTGAGCTGGCACGGGGCTCTGCAGCTCGGCAGAGCCAGCAGCGTCTGGGAGGGGAATGGGGTGAGAGGGCAGTGTCTCTGCCACCACCAGCCCCGGCCTGTCCCTGACCAGGACAGGCTCCACGTGCAGCAGCTCATGGCCAGGGTCCAAGGTCACCCCCACGTTCCCCGGTGCAGACTAAACACCAGGGGAGGTTACAGCGCGTCCCCGGCGGGGACAGCCCAGCCCCAGCCTCCGGCACGGCCCCGGCCCAAGGCTCCCGCGCCCCAGACCCTCGGTGCCCCGGGCTCTGCTGCCCCCACACCCCACCCCCGGTGGTGCCAAGCTCTGCTGGCCCCCTCACCCCTCTGGGGGCTGCTGCCCCTCACCCAGGCGGCCCCAGAATGTGCCCCACAAAACCCAGCAGCCGCAGCCCCGGGTCCCGCTCTCCCGGCCCTGGGGCGTCCCTGTCCCTGTCCCTGCCGTGCCCAGCCTGCCTGCCCCGGTGCCCCGCTCCTCACGCTCCACAGCAGCCTTCCTCGTCACCCCGCGCACTCGGGGACCCCGCTGGAGCCGCCGCTGTCCCCGGTGTCCCCATCCCGGGGCTCTCAGGGGCTCCACTCGCCTTCCCCGCTGTCCCCGCTGTCCCCATCCCGGGGCTCTGCTCCCCTCTCCGGTGTTCCCGGTGCCCGCAGCCAGGGGCTCTGCTCCCCGTCCCCGGTGTCCCATCCCGGGGCTCTGCTCCCCGTCCCCGGTGTCCCCGTCCCGGGGCTCTGCTCCCCGTCCCCGGTGTCCCATCCCGGGAGCCGCGGCCGCGCTGCCCGCGGAGCGCGCGGTGCCGGTGCCGGTGCCGGCGGTGACCTTGCCCCGGTGCGACACTCACCGGCGGCGGCAGCACTCTCCCCATGTGCCGCCGCAGCCGGGGCGCGCCGGATGACGCCGGGGCCGGGCGGGGCCGCTCCGCCGCCGCTTCCGCCCGGCCGCCGCTGACGGCGTCACCGCGGCTCCGCTCCCGCTCCCGGTGCCGGTGCCCGTGCGGCCCCGCCGCGCCGCTCTCGGCCGGTCACCGCCCCCCGGTGTCCCTCCGGCTGGCCCGGGCCGTACCGGGAGGGGGAACGGGCGCGGAGCTGCCCCGGCCGCTCGGGGTGCCCGGTGGAGCGGGATGCGCGGGGCTGGCGGGGCCGCGCTGCTGCTGCTGCTGCCGCTGCTGCTGCTGCCCCGGGCCGCCCGCGGGGCCGCGGTGAGCCGCGGGGACGGGAACGGGCTCACGGGAACCGGGGGCTCCGGGGGCCACGGGGTGTCACGGGTCAGAGGAGCCGGGAGGTCAGGGGGTGCCCGGCTCGGGAGTGCCCGGCTCGGGAGGTCCCGGGGGAACCGAGGGTCGGTCAGTCCCCGGTCGGGGGTGTCCTGAGGTCGGGGGTGCCGGCTCGGAGGGAAGCCGTGGGTTGCCCCGAGGCCGGGGAGGTTCTCCTTCTCCGGGGAGCGGCGGTACCGCGGGTTCGGGTCACACTCGGGGGTGGCGGGACGCTCGGGAGGCGGGGGTGCCCGTGTGCCCGCGCTGCCCGTGCCCCCTCGCCCTCCCCAGGTGTGCGGGCTGTGCCCGGGGCCGCCGCGGAACGGCTCCCTCGTGTCCCGGTTCTGTGAGTCCCGGCGCGACACCGAGAGCGACGGGCGCTGCTGCCGGGAGCGGGGCGCGTCCCCGGGGCGGCTCCTGGGGTACGGGGGATGCACAGGCTGGGGGCGAATCGGGGGTGCTGGGGGGTCGGGGGCCACGTGAAGGGGGTGCTGGGGGGATGGAGGTGCCGGGATGGGTTTTGGGTCCACAGCGGTGCCAGGGGAATGGCGGGGCTGGGGAACGCCTGGCTGGAGCATCCTGGGCGGTGCGGGGGGCGCAGGTGGGTGCTGGGGGTCACAAAGGTGTCAGGGGCAGGGGTGGGGGACAGGCATGCTGCTGTGTCCCCAAGCACTGTCCCTTCCCAGGCTGGACCTGAGCAACTGCTCCCTGCACAGCGTTCCCCCGGGACTGGCCGAGGCCACCGCTGCCATCGTCCTGTGAGTCCCCTGGGCCCCCTCTGGCCCCTGCCAGGAGCTGGGCCGGGCTGGCAGAGGGGATTGGGGCAGGTTTGGGGGGACATTCCCATGGGCCGGGGCCAGCACAGCCGTGCCCTGCTGGTCCCAGGGCCACTGGCCGCTCCCTGCCCTCGTGGCTGTCAGTCCACAGGGTGTGACCAAACAGAAACCACCCCCAGTTTTGAACTGGGAGCCCTGGGACCTGTCTGTCCAGGCAGCCTCAGCCCTGTGCCCAGGGGAGCGGGGGACAGATCCTTCTGGAGCTGTCATGGTGTGCACTGTCACAGGACAGCCAGTGGGGGCCCGTGCTGGCAGGTGAGAGGAGCCACATGGTCACACCTTGGCTTTTGCCACAGTCCCACAGTGTCCTCATCCCGGGTTGGAGAGACAGGAGGCAGGGAGGAGCCACGTCCAGGGCACTGGCCGGGCTCAGGGCGAGGTGTCCAGATGAGCCCAGTGAGCCGTGGTGGCCCTCAGGGCACCGTGACACCTCAGCTCATCAGTGCTTTTGTTAATGACCAAGCTGCCCCTCACCGTGACACCTCAGCTCATCAGAGCTTTTGTTAATGACCAAGCTGCCCCTCACCATGGCACCTCAGCTCATCAGTGTTAATGACCAAGCTGCCCCTCACCGTGACACCTCAGCCCATCAGTGTTAATGACCAAGCTGCTCCTCACTGTGGCACCTCAGCTCATCAGAGTCTTTGTTAATGACCAAGCTGCCCCTCAGCAGCTCCGCAGACCTTTGAGCCCTGTCTGCAGGGCTGCACTGCCAGGGCTCGGGTGGGCAGGGGGTGGCAGGGCATGGGAACTGCCCGAGCTGCCCGAGGTGCCGGGGGTACCCCTGTGCTGCCAGGCCGGGGTGCCGCACGGGGCTGAAGGTCTGTGTGCTCGCAGGGACCTGACTGAGAACCCGCTGACAGCTCTGCCCGGTGGCTCCTTCCTGGGCTTCGTCCAGCTGCAGAGCCTGTGAGTGCCGGGGGGCCGGGGCTGGGGGTGGCGCGGGGCCCGTGCTGAGCTGTGTCCCCAGCGCGGTGCCGGCGGCGCTGCAGTGTCCGGGAGGGAGCGACGCCTGGCAGGACGTGACGGTGGACAGGAGCGCCCGGCTGTGCCAGGGACAGAGGGACCCCTGCAACAGCTCCGTGCCGCTCGGTATGGGGGGCACTGGGTGCGTGGGGCTGGCAGCGGGGTCTGGCCTGGCCCCTGAGCCCTGCTCTGCTCTGCCCTGCTGTGCCAGCCTGGCCGTGTCCTGAGAACTCTGCGTGTGCCCCCGACGGCCCCGGCCTCGTCCAGTGCCTCTGTGACAGCCCCTTCCACGGCTACAAGTGCCTGCGTGAGGTGAGAGCCTGCGGGACGCCCCTCGCCCGGGCTGGAGCAGCAGGGGCTGCGGGGGGCCGTGATGCTCACTCCTGGTCCCGGGCAGGGCGCCTTCCCCACGCTTCTCTTCGGAGGAATCCTGGGCGCTGCCACCGTGTCGCTGTCCCTGCTGCTGTGGGGCACCCAGCGGAGGAAGGCCAAGGCGCCCTGAGCAGGGCAGGGACCCTGCCTGGCTGGAGGCTCTGTGGCCAGGGGGCTCTGGGGGTCAATAAAGCTGCAGCTCCTCGCTGTGTGTCCGTCTGGGTCCTTCCCAGGGGAAGGGTGGGTGAGTGGTGGAACCCCTGGGATGGGGCCGTGCAAGCTCCCACTGTTACAGGTACATATTATAATACTGGCTTTTCGAAATAGTAAAGTGGGTTTGTCTGTGTAGGGTTAAAGTAACTTTGCAATAAAGATATAGTTTATGTTTCTACTGTTAATTAAGCTTAGACGTAATAGTGAAATAGCTGATGTCAGTGTGCTTGTGTTAAATGCCTGCTGGGATGGGATAAGATCCAATGAACACAGGATGGGGACACCTGCACAGACCTGCCAACTATCAGCACTCACCATCGGAAGGCAGCGTGGGCCAGCGCCCAGACTGGGAGTGATAAAGAGAAGGAGCCAAAACCGCAGCCAAGGAAAACACACTCTCTGAAAAGGCAGACCCGAGGAGGCACCGTGTAAAATAGTTCCTGGAATATGTAATCTAGTTTATGGATATGCAAAGATCTGATGCAATTAAAAGGTATTTAAAGAGCACCCCGAAGATAACAGCGTGGGCTTGGCTCAGTGCCGAGATGCACTCTATGGTCGTTGTCTTCTGTTGTCCTTTAACAAACGTTGGAAATTTTCACAGCAGAGTGAATGTGGTTTTCAGAAAACGCGCTGCGGCACGCTCGGGCCAAGGCGGGGATGAGCGGGAGCATCCACACCGGGAGCTGCCCGCAGCTGTGGGGTCACCGCCGGGGGGAACGGGGAACAACCGGGAGCCAAACCGGATCCGGCCGCTGGTAGAGTCAGAGGTGTGCTGGTCCCCACGAAAACAACCACTCCACATCTCACATCTGTCATTGACCACGAGACCAGGGGAGAGCGCGAACGCAGTCCCCCACTACCACAAATTATGCAGTCGAGTTTCCCGCATTTGGGGAAATCGCAGGGGTCAGCACACCCGGAGTGCAAGGGATGAGCCTCGCCCTGGGAAAACCACCTGCCTGATCATGGTGTCTCCCCTGCCAGGTAAGTATGCCTGCCCCGCCGCGCCGCCCCCGGGCCCCGCCCGCCGCACGCCTCGCCACCACACGGCCAGCGCCGCCCCGGCCCCGCTCCCGCCCGGCCCCGCGCCTCAGGCCCGGCCCGCACGGCCCGGCCCGCGCCAAGCCCGCGGACAAGCCAGGCCAGCGCGGGCCGGGCGCGGGACAGGCGCGGGACAGGCCCCGGCATGCCGCGCGGCGGGACATGATCTGCATAGACACGCCCACTGATCGGTACCGCACCGCCCCCTGCCCGCTGGGATTTGCATGACCACGCCCACTCCCCAAACCCCGCCTCGGGCCGCGCACTCGGGCAGCGCCCCCTGGCGGCGCGGCGGTGAGACCCCGCCCGGCCCGAGCGAGTCCGGAACCTCCCGAACGGAACCGGATCCGAACGAACCGGATCGGAACGAACCGGATCCGAACAGATCCCAATCCCGAACAGAACCGAATCCCGAACAGAACCGGACCCCCAGCTGTTATAAATTCGAAGCTTGACCAGGCCAATACTCAAGCAGCAATCAATTAATTAATTAATGTGGTAAAGTCTGAGCAATGCAGGCTGGGTACAGCGGGGGAATTTTCCCTCCAGCTGCACGCCGATAGTTGGGGCTCACAGGTATTTACAGGGGTGCTCATGAGCTTTCTCTGCAGTTTCCATTCCCAATTTTTACATCACAATTCTACACACGATTGTGATTTAGTTTTTCTCAGGATGTGTCCCAGAAAGGAGGATCCCCACATGGAGGGGTCCAGCTTCTGAAAGAAGGAAGAAGTCTCCCAGCTGGTGAGGCCCAGATTCCAGATGTGGGTTCACCTTTTAATTGCAAGGACTATAAATCTCCTAACAGTGATGTCCAGCTTCCCTTGGTGGAAACTATCAGTCCTGGAGTTGATGTTCATCTTCCTTTCTCAAGCTGCTTTTCACTGTTTTGTTAAGGCGTTGAGATAAGCACGTTTCCTTTTGATAGATTCTAAAGCTATAGTTCCAAAGATCCTTACTACAAGCAATATTCTAAAATTATACTTCAAAAGGTTGTTATTGTAAAACTCTTTAAGGCTCAGCTACAAGCAGAAAGTTCCTGTCAAACAGCAACATCCTTAAAGCTTTAATTCCAGTGCTCCTGAATCAACTGAAGACTTATAAAGGTTAATTGTTATTAATAAATTAATAAACAAAGGAAAGGTTCAAAGGCTTCTTCCATGCTTTCCTTCCCCAGTTATTTATAAGAATTCATTTTTACAGCTGTCCCACGGTCGGTTTCCACACATATCACAGTCACAGATAGACACGTGGCCTGCATGTACCTGACACGAAACACAGCTGGGGATTGCACAGAACGGAACCAGAGCCCGAAGGAACCGGGTCCTGAAAGGATCCTGATCCTGAACAGATCCTGAATGGATCCCAAAGGGAACCGGATCCTGATCCTGAACAGATCCTGGTCCTGAACAGATCCTGATCCTGAATGGATCCTGAAAGGAACCAGATCCCGAATAGATCCAGATCCCAAATGGATCCAGACCCCGAACAGAACCAGTTCCCGCACAGATCCAGGCCCAGCAGAGGCAGCAGGCACGGCGCTGTGTCACACTTTTTTGGGGGGAATTTTCTCCTCAAATCCCAATTTTTTTGGAATTTTCTCCCCAAAATCCCATTTTTTTCGGAATTTTCTCCCCAAAATTCCATTTTTTGGGGGAATTCTCTCCTCAAATCCCATTTTTTGGTCCCAAAATCCCATTTTGTCAGGAATTTTCTCCCCAAAATCCCATTTTTTCAGGAATTTTCTCCCTAAAATCCCATTTTTTTGGGGAATTCTCTCCTCAAATCCAATTTTTTGGTCCCAAAATCCCATTTTTTTTTTAATTTTCTCCCCAAAATCCCTTTTTTCTGGGGACTTTTTCCCCAAAATTCCCATTTTCCCTCCTGGTGATGTCGGGGGCACCACGAGCTCGTCCAGCAGCCCCCGAGGCGCTCCCTGACCTCGCGCTGGTTCCGCAGCCGCGGGTTCATGGCCCCGGCCGGGCCCTGCAGCGCCCGGATCTCCCAGCCCAGCGAGCTCTGGAACGAGCCCAGCCTCTCCTCCATGCGCTGGGGACATTTGGGGACACTCAGGGACAGTTGGGGAACAATTTGGGGTTTTTTTCCCTGGGTTTTAGGGCTTTTTTTGGCCATTTTTGGGCATTTCTATGGGATTTTTGGGTGATTTTTAGGGGATTTGGAGGCTCTTTTACTGGGTTTGGGGACACTTGGGGACATTTGGGGACAATTTAGGGACAATTTGGCGACATTTGGGGCTTTTCCCGGGGGTTTTAGGGCTTTTTGGGCCATTTTAGGGGTTTTTTGGCAATTTTAGGGCATTTTTAGGGGATTTTTTTGGTGGTTTTTAGGGGGCTTGGCAGCATTTTTAGGGGATTTTGTGGCTCTTTTAATGGGATTGGGGACACTGTGGGGACATTTAGGGACAATTTGGGAACAATTTGTGGTTTTTTCCCCGGGGTTTTAGGGTTTTTTTGGCTATTTTGGACTTTTTTTGGCCATTTTACAGCATTTTTGGGGATTTTTGTGGCTTTTTTAGCGGGTTCCTGAGTGTAGGGGGACTTTGGGGACCATTTAGGGACAATTTGGGGACACTTTTTGGGGACATTTTTGGGAGTTTTGGGGACAATTGCAGAGAATTTGCTGCCAAATTTTGCCATTTTTGTGCCAAATTTTGGGATTTTGGTGCCAGATTTTGAGGATTTCATCCCTGGGGACACCTTGGGGACACTTTGGGGACAATCCCGGGGGGTTTGGGGAGGTTTTGGGGTGGTTTGAGGGGATTTGGATGGAATTGTTGGAGTTTGGGGGGATTTGGGTGAAATTGTTGGAATTTTGGAGGGATTTGAGGGAATTTGGATAGAATTGCTGGAATCTGGCGGGGATTTGGGGGAATTTAGATGGAATTGTTGGAATTTTGGGGGGATTTGAGGTGGGAATTTGGGTGTATTTGTTGGAATTTTGGGGCTGACCCCTCATTTTCCCTCCCCAGCTCTGCGCCGTCGCCCCCCGGCTCCGCTGGCACCTGAAAAATTTGGGAAATCAAGAAAATTCAGCGGCGGAAAAAGCGGCGGGATGGGAACCGCTCCTGCCCAAGGAGCTGGGGTGAGAAACCCCAAAAATCCCAAAAAAACCCCCAAAATCCATCGGGAATGTCCCAAAATCCATCAGGAATGGCCCAAAAGGGGAAAAAGGGGAATTTTTTGGGGGAAAAAAAGGGAAAATTTGGGGGGAAAAAGGGATTTTTTTGGGGAAAAAGGAACTTTTGGGGAAAAAAATGGATTTTTTGGGGGGGAAAAATAATTTTTTTTGGGGAGAAAAAAGAGACATTTTGGGGGGAAAAAAAGATTTGTTTTGGGGAGTGTTAAGAGAGAATTTTGGGGAGGGAAAAGAGAAGAAAAATTTGGGGGGGATTTAAGGGAGTTTGGGGGGAAATAATTTTTTTGGGGAAAAAAAGGAATTTTTGGGGGTTAAAAAGGGGAATTTTTGGGGGGAAAAATGGAATTTTTGCAGAAAGATTAAATATTTTGTAGAAAAAAGGGGAATTTTGGGGAAAAGAATTTTTGGTGGAAAACAAGGTGAGTTTCTTGGCGGGTGTGAGAGTCTGTCTGAAACTTCCCTCGTTTTTTGCCTCTCGATCGTCATGAAAGCCAAGACCACCGGGGAAAGGGAAAGATCCTGTTCTGAAAATCCAGGTCTGTCTGGTCCACCGAGCCAGATTATTGCCTACGGGTGTGTTTGCTCAACTCATGGAACACTGCACCCGAGAAGGGGCAGTGTGCTCTCCTTCGCCTGCATCACCTAGCAACACTAGTGCAGGAATTTCTCCACCCTTCTGACTTGGCTGGACTTTCTCTCTGGAATGACCTTCCCAGAGGTCACCACTAAAAGACCCTCCATTCACTGTACATCAACCACCGTGACAGATGGACTGAGATGGGAGAGGGTTCTCCCTCAAGGACTGAGACATGCGACCCCTACATGGAAAATCTCCCCTCTTCTTCCCAAAAGGACTGAGACTGAAATCCCCACCGTAGGGTGAGGGAAGGCGTGCGTGGGGACCGGAGCAAGTTTTGCAAGCCACCACTGAACCGAGAAGACAATGGTTCCTGCCTATGACATCTGCTGCTGACGACGCCTGCTCCTGATGGACTACTGATGGACTCCTTGTACCCTTGATCAACAGACTATTTTGAAATGGGTCCCCTTCCCCCATTTCAAAAGGACTATAAAAAAGGTTAGAGCTGACTGATACCCTGGAGATCTCCCCTGACGTGAAGACGACAGGCCTCTTCGTCGATCGGACTTCGAGGGACTTTGTCATCCGCACGTCTGGTAGCTATACACCTCCTTGCCTTTCCTCTCTTCTTTTTCTTTTCCTTATTCTTTCCCTTCTCTTCATTCCCCTCCTCTCTAACGCATCTTTGCTACGGCTGTTTAATAAAAGTACATGTATTTTGATTTTACTGCAAATCCCCTTGTCGTGTCAGTTTTTGCACCCTGAGGTCAGTGAAGAAGAACCTTCACGAATCACGTCCTTAGGACGGATCGTGTCAGGGGGGAAAAGGGAATTTTTTTGGGGAAAAAGGTGAATTTGTGGGATTTTTGGCGGGTTCCTGGAGGCGGACCCGGGCCAGGACACGGTGAGGATCTCGCAGCGCGAAATCGCCGAGGCCGTGGACATTGCCAGCACCTCCAAGGTGGGCAAAAACGGGGCAAAAACCCGGAATTTGGGGAAAAATTGGGGATTTGGGGGGGAAAATGGGGGTTTGGGAGGAGAAAATGGGATTTTGGGAGACATTTTGAATTTTGTCCTCAGTAGGGATTGGGGACATGTGGGGGTTTCTTCCAGTCTCGATTTTGACATTTTTTAAAAAAATATTTATTTTGAAAATATTGATTTCATATTACTAATTCCAATTTAACAAAGGACCAATAATCAAGTTAAAATTATTTAAATTATCAAGTTAAAATTCTTTACTTATTCATCATAACTAATTTTAAATTTTTATCTAATTTTTAAAATTATTTATTTTAACATTATTAATTTTTTTTAATATTAATTTTTGTCTCAATCCCAGCTCGCTGCAACCCTGAGCCCTGGTGCAGATGGGAAAAAATACAAAATAATTATAAAATACTGAATAATTATAATAATTATAGTAATAATACAAAACACTTATAACGGTTACATTTTAATTATATTCCACCCGTAACACAAAATATTTCTCGAAAACGGGTCTGGTGTGAAAGCAGAACCCTTGAGACACTCCAAGTCAGAAACAGAATTAATTAGGAAAAGGACCCAAAATACATGCAAAAGAAAATGAAGATAAAAATAGAAACGGAAGCTGTCGGAATTCCGCATTTCAGCCGCAGCAAGAATTTAAAAATTGAAGCAACGTGGCACTTGCTGATTGCTCGGCCGCTGTCTGAAGTGAGCAGGGTGATGTGTGTTCCTTCTGGAATGCAGCCGGGAGCGGAAGCGGTGTGGAAATGGCGGGATGGAGCCTAAACCTGCTGGGACTGAGCCTAAACCCGCTGGGACTGAGCCTAAACCGCCTGGGATGGAGCCCAAACCCCCTGGGATGGAGCCTACACCCGCTGGGACTAAGCCTAAACCCGTTGGGATGGAGCCTGAACCCCTGGGGCTGAGCCTAAAGCCCCTGGGATGGAGCCTGAACCCCTAGGATGGAGCCTAAACCCGCTGGGACTGAGCCTAAACCCCCTGGGACTGAGCCTAAACCGCCTGGGGCTGAGCCTAAAGCCCTGGGATGGAGCCTGAACCCCTGGGATGGAGCCTAGAGCCGCTGGGACTGAGCCTAAACCCCTAGGACTGTGCCTAAACCCCTATGACTGTGCCTAAACCCCTAGGACTGACCCAAAGCGGGAGCTTTCCGTGGCAGAAGGGGAGATGCCTCGGCCCCACCTGTTTTTTCCCATTTTGTAGCTCAGCGGGCAGTGCCATGTGCGAGGACAGGGCAGGGGACACACGGTGGGGCAGGGGACCCGGACATGGGGAGGGCAGGGGACACACGGTGGGGCAGGGGACACACGGTGGGGCAGGGGGACACACGGTGGGGCAGAGGGGACACACGGTGGGGCAGGGGACACACGGTGGGGCAGGGGACACACGGCGGGGCAGAGGGGACACACGGTGGGGCAGGGGACACACGGTGGGGCAGGGGGACACACGGTGGGGCAGAGGGGACACACGGTGGGGCAGGGGACACACGGTGGGGCAGGGGACACACGGCGGGGCAGAGGGGACACACGGTGGGGCAGGGGACACACGGTGGGGCAGGGGACACACGGTGGGGCAGGAGACCCGGGAGCTGGCGGAGAGTGGCCGAGGGGACTGCAAGCAGGTGGCAAGGGCTACAAGGGGGTTGCACAAGGGACAGCAGAGGGGACAGAGGAATAGCAGGGGCTACGAGGGGGGTCGCAGAGGGAACGAGGGAGGGACAGAGGGGACAGCAGAGCTCTCCAGGGAGGGGATAAAGGGGACCCCGGGAGGGCACACGCATCCCTGGACACCACAAGTGCCACCAGGTCCCTGACACCTCCCCTGTCCCCTCTCCAGCTGCTGGAGCTGCTGGTGGCCGTGGTGGCTATCAGGCATGAGCTGGTGACCACCGTGGTGAGGCCAAACAGGGACGTGATGCTGGCCGTGTTCCAGAGGTCCCTGTGCTGGACCCTGAGGAGATTCACCTGGCACTTCTGGAGCACCCTGCGGCGCCGCGCCATCACCTTCCTGGGCCGGGCCCTGGCCAGCCGCGGGGCCACCCCTGGGATCACCTGGGCCAGTGCCTTGCAGGAGGTGCTGGTGGCCACCGTCAGGGAGAGCTGGGCCCGGGTGGCTGAGGAGGCCGCGTGTGGCAGAGCCGCGGCGTACCCGCGGGAGCTGCAGCGCCTGGTCAAGGAGATCCACACCACCCTGGGGCAGATGCTGCAGGCGCTCCCCAGTGCCCGCGCGGCCGAGCAGCTGCGGGGTGCCAGCGCCCTCCTGCTCAGGGATCAGCTGCAGGGCACACTTAAGGACCTCCACAATCTTCTCTTAAAAGCCCACGGCAGCCGCGGTTACCCCGGTGGCCCCAGTGGCAGTGCAGGGGCCCAGCAGTGCCAAGACGGCGCCGACTGTGTCCCGAGGCTGCTGCAGGCACGGAGTCGGGACTCCCACGCCATGGTGGAGCCGGTGTCACCTCTGCAGAGACCCAAGGACGTTGTCAGGTCACTTTGGGAGCGCGCGGCGGCGTGGGCGCAGGGTGAACGAGCCCTCTCCGTGCCTTGCAGGACACATGCTGAGCACCCACCCCAGCCCTCCAAAAACCACACCAGCACCTCCTTCAGTCCCCCCAGACCGCCCCGAGCACTGACCCCCCTCACTGGGCCCTCCGTCATGTACCAGCCCCCCAAGCACCGGGCCCGGGCCCCCCTTTGTTCCCTGTGGGGAGCTCTGAGAACCCCCCGGCCCTCCAGACGCCTGAGCCCGGACGATGCAACCACAGCCTCACCAGACGACTCCTCGCAGGGCGGATCCAGCAGGGTTTCTTGAGAGAAAAATCCAAGGGTACGGATGGGGTGAGGAGAAAACCGAGCAAATAAGAAAACCCTGCCTGGCTACCGGTGCCAGGAGCAGCATCACGGCCAGGGCGTATAACCGGGGGAAGGAAGGAGGAGTCGGGATGCAAATCCTCCAGCGGGGAAGGGACTCGGAAGGAGTTGAAGTGGGGTGACACGGGGTACGCCAACGGGGCGGCAGAGTGGGAGCGGTTACTCGGGGAAAACCAATGGGGCAGCAGGGCGTGTAGAACTTTCTGGAACGGCGGGGTGTGGAGAACAGTTGGCCGACAGCCATCGGTCTATATTGGGAAGCAGAGTCGTGGCGGGTTGGGCCAGTCTCTCGCCCGCCTTAAGCAGTGGTGTCCTGCCACGGCATTCCACATCCTGGCACAGCATTCCACGTCCTGCCACGGCATTCCACATCCTGGCACGGCATTCCACATCCTGCCACGGCATTCCAGCCCTGCCACGGCGTTCCGTGTCCCACCACAGAGTTCCATGTCCTGCCACGGCATTCCACATCCTGCCACGGCATTCCATGTCCTGCCACAGCATTCCATGTCCCCCCACGGCATTCCACATCCTGCCACGGCATTCCAGCCCTGCCACGGTGTTCCATGTCCTGCCACAGCGTTCCATGTCCTGCCACGGCACTCCAGCCCTGTCCGCCCCGTGGCTGTCTCCCACCGTGCCCCCCACACTGGGACCACCCTGTGAGAAACACTGGTCAGAATTGGAATTTTTATAAAAGTTTGTTAAGGGATAAAAGGGATAAAAGGGATAAAGTCCAGCACTGGTCGCTGGTGACTTCCCAAAAGCTGACCTCAAACCGTGTTCTCCATTCACTGTTACATCGCAGGGGCGCGTGCGTATTCATAAGGTTGTCTGCATCTTCTTGTATATAATTCACATTTGTAAAACACCAAGCTGTGTTTTGTGTCGGGTACATACAGGCAACGTGTGTATCTGTGACTGTGATATGTGTGGAAACCGACCGTGGGACAGCTATAAAGACAATTATAATAAACAACTGAGGAAGGAAAGCATGGAAGAAGCCTTTGAACCTTTCCTTTGTTTGCAATTAACCTTTATAAGTCTTCAGTTGATTCAGGAGCATTCGAATTAAAGCTTTAAGGATGTTGCTGTTTGACAGGAACTTTCTGCTTGTAGCTAAGCCTTAAAGAGTTTTACAATAACAACCTTTTGAAGTATAATTTTAGAATATTGCTTGTAGTAAGGATCTTTGGAACTATAGCTTTAGAATCTATCAAAAGGAAACGTGCTTATCTCAACGCCTTAACAAAACAGTGAAAAGCAGCTTGAGAAAGGAAGATGAACATCAACTCCAGGACTGATAGTTTCCACCAAGGGCAGCTGGACATCACTGGTATGAGATTTATAGTCCTTGCAATTAAAAGGTGAACCCACATCTGGACTCTGGGCCTCACCAGCTGGGAGACTTCTTTCTTCTTTGGCAGCTGGACCCCACCATCTGGGGATCCTCCTTTCTGGGATACATCCTGAGAAAAACTAAATCACAATCGTGTGTAGAATTGTGATGTAAAAATTGGGAATAGAAACTGCAGAGAAAGCTCCTGAGCACCCCTGTAAATACCTGTGAGCCCCAACTATCGGCGTGCAGCTGGAGGGAAAATTTCCCCGCTGTACCCAGCCTGCATTGCTCAGACTTTACCACATTAATTAATGAATTGATTGCTGCTTGAGTATTGGCCTGGTCAAGCTTCGAATTTATAACAGCTGGGGGTCCGGTTCTGTTCTGTATCCGGTTCGTTCGGATCCGGTTCCGTTCGGATCCGGTTCGTTCGGATCCGGTTCGTTCGGATCCGGTTCCGTTCGGGAGGTTCCGGACTCACTCGGGCCGGGCGGGGTCGCTCCGTCGCGCCGCCAGGGGGCGCTGCCCGAGCGCGCGGCCCGAGGCGGGGTTTGGGGAGTGGGCGTGGCCATGCAAATCCCAGCGGGCTGGGGGCGGTGCGGTTGGGCGATCAGTGGGCGTGTCCATGCAGATTAGCGTCGCCGCGCGGCATGCCGGGGCCTGTCCCGCGCCTGTCCCGCGCCCGGCCCGCGCTGGCCTGGCTTGTCCGCGGGCTTGGCGCGGGCCGGGCCGTGCGGGCCGGGCCTGAGGCGCGGGGCCGGGCGGGAGCGGGGCCGGGGCGGCGCTGGCCGTGTGGTGGCGAGGCGTGCGGCGGGCGGGGCCCGGGGGCGGCGCGGCGGGGCAGGCATACTTACCTGGCAGGGGAGACACCATGATCAGGCAGGTGGTTTTCCCAGGGCGAGGCTCATCCCTTGCACTCCGGGTGTGCTGACCCCTGCGATTTCCCCAAATGCGGGAAACTCGACTGCATAATTTGTGGTAGTGGGGGACTGCGTTCGCGCTCTCCCCTGGGCTCGTGGTCAATGACAGAATTAACACAATCGCTGACAAGGGCCGTGCCCGCGCTCTCCGTTTCCAGCATTTCCTCTCCCCGGTCCCTCCCGGTCCCTGCCCCGCCCCGCTCGGGTTCTTTTCCCCGCTCCAGCGCTGGGCCCGGCGGCGCTCGGGAGAATCGCTCGCTCGCGGCTCTGCCCGCGGGCACCGAGCGACAACCGAGCTCTGTCCCCCTCGGGCACCGAGGGCAGAGTCTGTCACCCCCAGCCCCAAAGGCCGCCCGGTCCCTGGCTGTGAGCCCGGGAGGCGCCGGGACCGGGGACAAGGCGTGGAAACCACTGGGGTTGGGGACAATCCGTGACCACAGCCAGGGTTGGGGACAAGCTGTGACCAGTGCCGGGGTTGGGGACAAGGCGTGAACACCACCAGGGTTGGGGACAAGCCGTCACCAGCTCTGGGGTTGGGGACAAGCCGTGAGCAGTGCCAGTTTTGGGGACAAGCCGTGAACACTGTCAGGGTTGGGGACCAGCCGTGAGCAGCTCCAGTTTTGGGGACACGCCGTGAGCAGTGCCAGTTTTGGGGACACGCCGTGAGCAGCGGCTCCGGGCGCTGAGCTCCCCTGGCTCCTGCCCCGCCTGTCCCGAGGGTTCCGGCTTCCTCTCGGGGCTTGGAGCGGTACATTGGAGCTGGCAGTGTCCCAAACTGTAAAAAAGAGCCTTTTAACACTGCCACTCCTCACCGGGCTCTCCTTTCAGCGGGGCTGCTCTTTTCTCACCGGCTCACTCCCGGCCTCTGCTCAGCTTCTGGGGACTCACGTTTCCCTCTGGCCCAGGACCCCCCAAGCCCAAACCGGAGCTGTGAGGGCACCTCAGTGTAGGAATGGGCTCTCTGTTGACGGAGTGATTAAATTGTTCCTTGTCTGTTTAAAAAGGCAAAAAGCCCAGACATTTCTCTCCCCAGGTTGGTAAGAAAACACCTCATAGGACTTTAAGGCCTCACCTCAAACCTAAGGTTACCTAGTTAGACAAGGGCTAAAAAGTCTGACTGAGGTAATCCACTAGAAAAAGAAGAGAACAAAGGAAATAATCAGTTTTGTGGGATATTCTAGTAGGAGCAAGAAGGTTTTGCCCCTGGCTCAGTTTTCTCTGTAAGAGCTTTGTTAATTTGCCTTTAATTAAAACTTTTCCTGTTTCCAACACTACCTCAGAAAGCTTCCTGCCAATTTTATGCCATTCAGGGCAGCTGAGCCATCTCAAGTGTAATAAATTCTCTGAGAGCTCCTGAGAGCTGGCTCAAAGAGAAACCCTAAAACTTTCCCTGGGTGAATGGGCACAGCTGCACTTTCCATGCATTTTCCAGGGGAATTTGCAAACTGCCCGGAGTACTTTGGAAAAGTCAATGGTGCATTTACCTTGCACAGCAAACCCCACCTGAGCAGCGGCACAGGGCACCCATGGAGAAAGGCTGGGCTCATTCTGTGTTCCCAGTCCTGAATTCCAGGGGATGTCTGAGAGATTTCCTGCCCTGAGGGATTCCTGCCCTGAGGGGTTTCTGCCCTGAGGGGTTTCTGCCCTGAGGGATTCCTGCCCTGAGGGATTTCTGCCTTCAGGGATTCCTGCCCTGAGGGATTCCTGCCCTGAGAGATTTCTGCCCTGAGGGATTCCTGCCCTGGGGGATTTCCTCCTGCTGCAGGAACAACAACAACCTTTTACTCCAAGGTCCCCCACAGCCAGTAACTACAGAACAAGATATTCCAGTGTCCACCAGACACTCCACGGCTCTTTCCCGGCTCAAGTGGCCCCACAGGATTGGGGCAGACAGGAGATGGCTGCAGCCCCCTCAGCCCAGCCCAGCTCCCTCCTCCTGTCCTGCTCTTCCCTCCTGGCCGCGCTCAGCCCGTCCTGCCTGCAGCGCACCCCGCGATGTTTTGGGGTCAGTTCCAGCTCAGGAGCTCGTCCTGCTCCGGCCTCGCCTCCTGCCCGCGCTGCCCTGGCACAGACTGGGTCACTCTCGGCTCTTCTCCTTCTCTGGCGATCCCTGGGCAATGCCACCCTCTCTGCCCCTGTCCTTCCCGGAGCTCCTGTGCCAGACCCGGCACGGAGTGGGAGCAGCGCCTGTGACACACAAACAGCAACGTGTGACACCAACAGAGACGTGTGACACAAACAGCTCGGTGTGACACAAACAGTGCTGTGTGACACAAACAGTGCTGTGTGACACAAACAGAGCCATGTGACACAAACAGCTCGGTGTGACACAAACAGAGCTGTGTGACACAAACAGAGCTGTGTGACACAGACAGAGCTGTGTGACATAAACAGAGCTGTGTGACACAAACAGTGCTGTGTGACACAAACAGAGCCATGTGACACAAACAGCTCGGTGTGACACAAACAGAGCTGTGTGACACAAACAGAGCTGTGTGACACAGACAGAGCTGTGTGACATAAACAGAGCTGTGTGACACAAACAGAGCTGTGTGACACAGACAGAGCTGTGTGACACAAACAGTGCCTGTGACACAAACAGAGCTGTGTGACACAAACAGAGCTGTGTGACACAGACAGAGCTCTGTGACATAAACAGAGCTGTGTGACACAAACAGAGCTGTGTGACACAGACAGAGCTCTGTGACATAAACAGAGCTGTGTGACACAAACAGCTGTGTGACACAGACAGAGCTCTGTGACATAAACAGAGCTGTGTGACACAGACAGAGCTGTGTGACACAAACAGTGCTGTGTGACACAAACAGTGCCTGTGACACAAACAGAGCTGTGTGACACAAACAGCTCGGTGTGACACAAACAGTGCCTGTGACACAAACAGAGCTGTGTGACACAAACAGCAACGTGTGACACAAACAGTGCCTGTGACACAAACAGAGCTGTGTGACACAAACAGTGCTGTGTGACACAAACAGTGCCTGTGACACAAACAGAGCTGTGTGACACAAACAGCAACGTGTGACACAAACAGTGCCTGTGACACAAACAGCTCGGTGTGACACAAACAGAGCTGTGTGACACAAACAGTGCTGTGTGACACAAACAGTGCATGTGACACAAACAGAGCTGTGTGACACAAACAGTGCCTGTGACACAAACAGCACCGTGTGACACAAACAGAGCTGTGTGACACAGACAGAGCTGTGTGACACAAACAGTGCGGTGTGACACAAACAGTGCCTGTGACACAAACACACCGTGTGACACAAACAGAGCTGTGTGACACAAACAGCTGTGTGACACAGACAGAGCTGTGTGACACAAACAGTGCGGTGTGACACAAACAGAGCTGTGTGACACAAACACACCGTGGGACACAAACAGAGCTGTGTGACACAAACAGCTGTGTGACACAAACAGTGCTGTGGGACACAAACAGTGCCATGTGTCGTGCTGCCCGTGCTGTGCCTGGATCTGTGCAGGGTCTGGTTCTGTTCGGGGTCTGGATCCATTTGGGATCTCGATCCATTCAGGATCCAGTTCCATTCGGGATCCATTCAAGATATGGATCCATTCAGGATCAGGATCCATTTGGGATCAGGATCTGTTCAGGATCCCATTCCGTTCAGGATCCATTCAGGATCAGGATCCATTCAGAATCCATTCAGGATCCATTTGGGATCTGGATCTGTTCAGGATCAGGATCCATTCAGGATCCATTCAGGATCCATTTGGGATCAGGATCCATTCAGGATCCAGTTCCGTTCAGGATCCGTTCAGGATCAGGATCCGTTCAGGACCCGGTTCCTTCGGGCTCTGGTTCCGTTCAGTGCAATCCCCAGCTGTGTTTCGTGTCAGGTACATGCAGGCCACGTGTGTATCTGTGACTGTGATATGTGTGGAAACCGACCATGGGACAGCTGTAAAAATGAATTCTTATAAATAACTGAGGAAGGAAAGCATGGAAGAAGCCTTTGAACCTTTCCTTTGTTTATTAATTTATTAATAACAATTAACCTTTATAAGTCTTCAGTTGATTCAGGAGCACTGGAATTAAAGCTTGAAGGATGTTCCTGTTTGACAGGAACTTTCTGCTTGTAGCTAAGCCTTAAAGAGTTTTGCAATAATTGCCTTTTGAAGTATAATTTTAGAATATTGCTTGTAGTAAGGATCTTTGGAACTATAGCTTTAGAATCTATCAAAAGGAAACGTGCTTATCTCAACACCTTAACAAAACAGTGAAAAGCAGCTTGAGAAAGGAAGATGAACATCAACTCCAGGACTGATAGTTTCCACCAAGGGCAGCTGGACATCACTGGTATGAGATTTATAGTCCTTGCAATTAGAAGGTGAGCCCACATCTGGAATCTGGGCCTCACCAGCTGGGAGACTTCTTCCTTCTTTCAGAAGCTGGACCCCTCCATGTGGGGATACTCCTTTCTGGGATACATCCTGAGAAAAACTAAATCACAATCGTGTGTAGAATTGTGATGTAAAAATTGGGAATAGAAACTGCTGAGAAAGCTCCTGAGCACCCCTGTAAATACCTGTGAGCCCCAACTATCGGCGTGCAGCTGGAGGGAAAATTCCCCCGCTGTACCCAGCCTGCATTGCTCAGACTTTACCACATTAATTAATTAATTGATTGCTGCTTGAGTATTGGCCTGGTCAAGCTTCGAATTTATAACAGCTGGGGGTCCGGTTCTGTTCTGTATCCGGTTCTGTTCGGGATTGGGATCTGTTCGGATCCGGTTCGTTCGGATCCGGTTCCGTTCGGGAGGTTCCGGACTCGCTCGGCCCGGGCGGGGTCGCTCCGCCGCGCCGCCAGGGGGCGCTGCCCGAGTGCGCGGCCCGGGGCGGGGTTTGGGGAGTGGGCGTGGTCATGCAAATCCCAGCGGGCTGGGGGCGGTGCGGTTGGCCGATCAGTGGGCGTGTCCATGCAGATTAGCGTCGCCGCGCGGCATGCCGGGGCCTGTCCCGCGCCTGTCCCGCGCCCGGCCCGCGCTGGCCTGGCTTGTCCGCGGGCTTGGCGCGGGCCGGGCCGTGCGGGCCGGGCCTGAGGCGCGGGGCCGGGCGGGAGCGGGGCCGGGGCGGCGCTGGCCGTGTGGTGGCGAGGCGTGCGGCGGGCGGGGCCCTGGGGCGGCGCGGCGGGGCAGGCATACTTACCTGGCAGGGGAGACACCATGATCAGGCAGGTGGTTTTCCCAGGGCGAGGCTCATCCCTTGCACTCCGGGTGTGCTGACCCCTGCGATTTCCCCAAATGCGGGAAACTCGACTGCATAATTTGTGGTAGTGGGGGACTGCGTTCGCGCTCTCCCCTGGTCTCGTGGTCAATGACAGAATTAACACAGTAACCGAAAAAAGCACGTTCGGTTTCACCGCTGTTTGAGACGTTTCTTTACAGCGGTGTTTGGGTTGCTAAGCTGTTTCCCAGCCGCCGTTCGGTGCGCTCCCTCTCTCCCGGTCTGACCCGCTCCCTGTCCCGCCCGTGCAGCAGCCGCAGGATCCTCACTCCGCTTCGCCCCTTTCGGTCCCGCTCCCGGCCCAGCAGCGCTCGCACGGCCCCGGCCCGGCTCGGGCTGCGGCGGACGCCGGGGCTCGGTTTGGGTCCGCGGCCGCCTCCGCTCCCCAGGGCGGGACGGGCGGGAGCAGAGAGCCCGTCCTGCTCGGCTTTGGGCAGTGAGAAACAGAAAACAGCTCCGCAGGCATTGTTCATTGCGGCACGCCGGGCGCATCGGGGACAGCTCCTGCCCTTCGTGCGGGCCCTGGCTGTGAGGGGAAAGACGTGTGCTAATGTCTTTACAAATTATTTTACGGGTGCGGTTTTGGGTGTCAAAGTCTTTGAAATGGGTCCGAATGTCTGTAGTGACGTTGGGCGGCAGGTTTGCTGCAGAGCCCAGTTCGGCTCCTGAAGGAGACAAGGGTCTGCACAAGGCTGAGCTTCTCAGCTTTGGGGTGAAATGACGGGTTCAAGGGGGGGATGTGTGGTGGGTGGTCGGGAAAGCTGCACCTTCCTGCTGCCTCGGCCAACGGGGAAAGGAAGAAGGCAGCTGGGAGTTAGGATAAAAGGAGGCTGCACCCTTCAAAAACCCGAGAGAAAACCCTACAGACGTGTGCTCCAGCGGACTCCCTGCCTTTATTCGAATAAAGTTTGAACTCCTCTGTCTCCTTTTTGGACACAAACCTCTGGCGTTCATAGATTTTCCTGACAGTTACAAAGTTATTTCCCTTACCCAGTGTTACAGCAAGTTTATTCATTCACTTTCTAAGACATCATTTACATTTTCATAACTTCGCCTACTCATTTGGAGTTATTTCATAGTTTCTGCTATAGGAATGTGCTCCTTGTTGACGGAACTATCCTTTGTTCCCTTAGAAAGGAAATAAGCCCATAAGTTTCTCTCCTCAATGAGGTGAAAAGGCATCTCATAGCCCCTGGGGACTTCACCTCAAACTGAAGGATAGCTAATTGAATAGAAGCCGGAGCAATTTACTGGAAAAAGAAGAGACGACAGAAACTAATCGCTTTGGTGAGGTGTTTTACCAGGGGCAGGAGGGCCTCTTGCACCTGGCTCGATTTTTCTCTGTAAAGAGTTTTATTTTGCCTTTTATTAAAACTTTTTTGTTCCCAACACTACCAGGGAAGCCATCCTGCTGATTTTATGCCTTCTAAGGCAGCTGAGCTATCTTAGGTGTGAAATAGATCTCCAAAAGCTTATGAGCCCTGACTCAAAGAGACTCCTATTTCACTCTGTTCTCTTGCATCATAAACAGTTCCTTGCACGCTGTTCTGGTGGCCATTCCGAAGCTGTCTTGTCCTGGCTTCTGCCAATCTTGGCAGCTCCTCTTTTCTCGTTAGCTTCTCCGCTTGTCCTTTTCAGACCGGATTTTGTATATTTGTGGCTAAAAGCGTCCTTTGTTGTGCTATCTCGTTTGTTACGGTTAAGCACAACATTGTACAGTTTGTTCTATTCAGCGAGAAAGGGGACGAATGTATTTTTATATCAGCTCTCATGGCTCACAAGGACGCATCGAGTCCTGCCGCTGGAAGTGCGGCAGCACTCGCGGAGTCGATGGCTGTGACCGGCACCGGGATCACGGAGCGGGACCGGCACCTCTGCGCCCTCTGCCTCCCCCGGAGCCGCTCGGACCCGCTCTCCGCCGGGCGCTTCCCTGGGCCCGCAGATCGGGACAGGCCGGGCCCATCCCGGCTCCAACGCGGCATTCCAGAGCCCCTCGGACCGCTCTGCAATTCCAGCGGGGAACAACCTGGGCACCGGCAGCGCTCGTGTGCGGGGGCTCGGCTCGGGAGGCGCTTCGGGACCCCCGGTTGTCCCTGCGAAACCCACCGGGACGGGACCGGGACACTCTCGGTGCCTCCGTTAACGCGGTTCAGCGCCGAGCTGTGCGCTGGCCCCGAACATCAACAGCGCCCAGACCCGGGCGCTGCGGGAGCGGCACTGGCGGGGGTGAAACGATTGTAGGAACTCCCAATAACACAAAATGCGATTTCTATTCTTTATCCACGAGACCAGGGGAGAGCGCGAACGCAGTCCCCCACTACCACAAATTATGCAGTCGAGTTTCCCGCATTTGGGGAAATCGCAGGGGTCAGCACACCCGGAGTGCAAGGGATGAGCCTCGCCCTGGGAAAACCACCTGCCTGATCATGGTGTCTCCCCTGCCAGGTAAGTATGCCTGCCCCGCCGCGCCGCCCCCGGGCCCCGCCCGCCGCACGCCTCGCCACCACACGGCCAGCGCCGCCCCGGCCCCGCTCCCGCCCGGCCCCGCGCCTCAGGCCCGGCCCGCACGGCCCGGCCCGCGCCAAGCCCGCGGACAAGCCAGGCCAGCGCGGGCCGGGCGCGGGACAGGCGCGGGACAGGCCCCGGCATGCCGCGCGGCGGGACTTGATTTGCATGGACACGCCCCCGCCGGGGCGGCGCCGTTACCGGGCCCGGGCTGGCCCCGCCCGGCCGGGACTGCCGGTCCCCGTGCCCGCCGGGCCCGCGGGACGGTCACCGGGACGGCGCCGGCGCTGCCTCTCGATGTGACATTTCGATATCAAACCGAATGCTGTTTTTATTTCCTTTATTGTAACGAAAGCAGCGCAGGGCGGCCGGGGAGTCACCGCTCCGCTCACGGTGCACACCACTCACACGCTCACCACAGCGCATATCCTGGTTTTAAGCCTACAAAGCATTTTCCAGTGTGCTTGGTTAGTCCCAATCAGCAAGGATCAATAAACCGGGATCAGCAATTTCATAATCTCTCCAGGTGGTCCTTGGCTTCCTCTCCTCCTTGTGCTCGTCTGGAGAGAGGCATTTCACCCGTGTCTGCTACAGAATTTTCCTCTGGTACCAGTGCATCAAGCTTTTCATTATACATAAGCATTTAATTGCTTTGTTGCAATATCCCTTAGCTTAACCACAGATTCCTCTATTTTATTCTAAGCATCAATCGTTTTGCTGCCTCATCTCTTTACTCTCCCATACTTCTGGTTTTTTGTTCAGTGCTTTATTTGGCTGTTCGGTCACAAAGTTCCAAACCCGTTCTTTGTAGCGATCCCAGGGAACACGTCGGCTTTCAACACAGCAGGCAGGAGCGTTTGCTGATTCCATCGCCAACTGACACGAATCACAAAACCATTTCCACGCTCTCCTTGGCGGGGCCGGTGCTGTGCTCAGCTGCTGGGGCAGGGCGACCCCGAGCACCCTGATTCCCCGGGGGCTGCAGCTCAGGGGTCCCTGGTGCCCGGGGGCTGCAGCTCAGGGGTCCCTGGTGCCCGGGGGCTCAGGGGTCCCTGGGGCTCAGGGGTCCCTGGTGCCCGGGGGCTCAGGGCCCCCCATCACTGCAGCCCGGGTCTCCCATTGCCCCTCCTTGTCTCCCTGGGGATTGTGGAAACCCAGGGCACCGGGAATATTTCTCTGTCTGCTCTGGGGTGCCCTGACCCCCAGGGGAGCACTGACTGACCATCATTCATGGAGAAAGTTTCCTAGAGTTCAAGACAGACTGGAATCCACAGAAGTGTGAAACAGATTATCGAGAGAGGTGGAGGTGTGTCACTAGCTGAGACCTTGTAACAAGAGGTTGTTGGCCATTTTGTGCCTGCTAATGAAAAGCTGCCAAACTCAGGGTTGTGAGACTGTTTTACTGATAAGGAATAATAAACACCTGAGTCCGAGCAGGAACTACTTGTTACAAGTCTCTCGCTACAAGGTCTTTTAAGACTAAACTATCCAATTAAGAACTGACACCTAGATTATTTTCCCTTTTAACCCAACACCTGATCCCAAAGAGCTGCAATGTGGACTTTTCTGCCCAATTACAAAATGCCACCCAAACCCACGAAGAAGAAGAAGGAAGAAGCAGCATGAAGAAGAAACCCAGGACGACACCCTGTGCTCTCCATCTTGCTTCCATCCACAACACACTAAAAATCCCAAACCCTAAATTTCTCACCAAGTGATACACCTATGCCACTCTCGATAATCTATTTCACTTTTTTGTGGATTCCAGTCTGTCTTGAACTCTAGGAAACTTTCTCCATGAATGAGGGTCAGTCAGTGCTCCCCTGGGGGTCAGGGCACCCCGGAGCAGACAGAGAAATATTCCCGGTGCCCTGGGTTTCCACGGGGCACAGTGTTGGTTTGGGTGTGCAAGGCCCTGTGGGGCCATGGTGGCTCTGGGGTGAAATGAATACTGGTGTTTGACGGCCCCGTGCTCCCCCTGGAGCGTGACTGGGCATTTCCAGGGCGCTGTGTGCTCGTGGGCACGCCCTCCACGGGCTCTCCCTGGGCTGCTGCCCGTGCCCAGAGCCCCTCGGGCTGGGGTGGCTGGGCCCTGATGGGCTGTGTGTATAGATTGTGTCAGTGCCACCCTGCCGATGTGCTGTCCTGGGCCGAGCTGGATCCCAGTCCTGCACTGTGATCCTGTCCTGGACCGAGCTGGATCCCGGTCCTGCACTGTGATCCCGTCCTGGACCGAGCTGGATCCCAGTCCTGCACTGGGATCCTGTCCTGGACCGAGCTGGATCCCAGTCCTGCACTGGGATCCCGTCCTGGACCGAGCTGGATCCCAGTCCTGCACTGGGATCCCGTCCTGGACCGAGCTGGATCCCAGTCCTGCACTGTGATCCTGTCCTGGACCGAGCTGGATCCCAGTCCTGCACAGTGCTGAGCCCGGTCCCTCACTGTGATCCCGTCCCGCGCTGTGATCCCGTCCCGCACTCTGATCCTGTCCCGCACTGTGATCCCGTCCCGCACTGTGATCCCGTCCCACACTCTGATCCCGTCCCGCACTCTGATCCCGTCCCGCACTGTGATCCCGTCCCGCACTGTGATCCTGTCCTGGACCGAGCTGGATCCCAGTCCTGCACTGTGCTGATCCCATCCCACACTGTGATCCCGTCCCACACTCTGATCCCGTCCCGCACTGTGATCCCGTCCCGCACTGTGATCCCGTCCCGCACTCTGATCCCGTCCCGGACCGAGCTGGATCCCGGTACGAGCCGCTCTCACCCCCGAGGTCCCGCGCAGCCCCGCAGCCCCGCCGCTCTCCCGCAGCCCCGTGTCCCCGTCCCTTGGCAGGGCAGCCACCAGCGGGGCTGTCGCTGTCCCTGACCCACACCGGGCACCGCCGGCCCCGCGCTGCCCCGCGGCGCCTGTCCCGTGCTGGCCGCGCTCTGCCGCTGCTGCGGCTGCAGCCCGGCCCCGCTGTGCTGCGGCACCGGGCAGCGCCAGGCACCGGGACCGGGACCGAGACCCGGACACCGACCCGGACCCGGACCCGGACCCGGACCAGGACCAGGACCAGGACCAGGACCAGGACCAGGACCCGGACCCGGACCAGGACCCGGACCCGGACCCGGACCAGGACCCGGACACGGACCAGGACCCGGACCCGGACCGGACCAGGACCCGGACCCGGACCCGGACCCGGACCAGGACCCGGACCCGGACACGGACCCGGACCCGGATACGGACCAGGACCAGGACCAGGGCCCGGACCAGGACCCGGACCCGGACCAGGACCCGGACCCGGACACGGACCCGGACCCGGACCCGGATACGGACCAGGACCAGGACCAGGGCCCGGACCCGGACCAGTACCAGGACCAGGACCAGGACCAGGACCAGGACCGGCAGCCGGCTCCGGTCAGCGAGGGGGCGGGGCCTGCAGTGTCCGGCTGAGGGGCGGGGCAGTGGGAGCGCGCGGCAGAGGCGGCGCTCACGGTGCGGTACCGATCGGTGGGCGTGTCCATGCAAATCAAGTCCCGCCGCGCGGCATGCCGGGGCCTGTCCCGCGCCTGTCCCGCGCCCGGCCCGCGCTGGCCTGGCTTGTCCGCGGGCTTGGCGCGGGCCGGGCCGTGCGGGCCGGGCCTGAGGCGCGGGGCCGGGCGGGAGCGGGGCCGGGGCGGCGCTGGCCGTGTGGTGGCGAGGCGTGCGGCGGGCGGGGCCCGGGGGCGGCGCGGCGGGGCAGGCATACTTACCTGGCAGGGGAGACACCATGATCAGGCAGGTGGTTTTCCCAGGGCGAGGCTCATCCCTTGCACTCCGGGTGTGCTGACCCCTGCGATTTCCCCAAATGCGGGAAACTCGACTGCATAATTTGTGGTAGTGGGGGACTGCGTTCGCGCTCTCCCCTGGTCTCGTGGTTAAAGAATAGAAATCGCATTTTGTGTTATTGGGAGTTCCTACAATCGTTTCACCCCCGCCAGTGCCGCTCCCGCAGCGCCCGGGTCTGGGCGCTGTTGATGTTCGGGGCCAGCGCACAGCTCGGCGCTGAACCGCGTTAACGGAGGCACCGAGAGTGTCCCGGTCCCGTCCCGGTGGGTTTCGCAGGGACAACCGGGGGTCCTGAAGCGCCTCCCGAGCCGAGCCCCCGCACACGAGCGCTGCCGGTGCCCGGGCTGGTCCCGGCTGGAATTGCAGAGCGGTCCGAGGGGCTCTGGAATGCCGCGTTGGAGCCGGGATGGGCCCGGCCTGTCCCGATCTGCGGGCCCAGGGAAGCGCCCGGCGGAGAGCGGGTCCGAGCGGCTCCGGGGGAGGCAGAGGGCGCAGAGGTGCCGGTCCCGCTCCGTGATCCCGGTGCCGGTCACAGCCATCGACTCCGCGAGTGCTGCCGCACTTCCAGCGGCAGGACTCGATGCGTCCTTGTGAGCCATGAGAGCTGATATAAAAATACATTCGTCCCCTTTCTCGCTGAATAGAACAAACTGTACAATGTTGTGCTTAACCGTAACAAACGAGATAGCACAACAAAGGACGCTTTTAGCCACAAATATACAAAATCCGGTCTGAAAAGGACAAGCGGAGAAGCTAACGAGAAAAGAGGAGCTGCCAAGATTGGCAGAAGCCAGGACAAGACAGCCTCGGAATGACCACCAGAACAGCGTGCAAGGAACTGTTTATGATGCAAGAGAACAGAGTGAAATAGGAGTCTCTTTGAGTCAGGGCTCATAAGCTTTTGGAGATCTATTTCACACCTAAGATAGCTCAGCTGCCTTAGAAGGCATAAAATCAGCAGGATGGCTGCTGTGGTAGTGTTGGGAACAAAAAAGTTTTAATAAAAGGCAAAATAAAACTCTTTACAGAGAAAAATCGAGCCAGGTGCAAGAGGCCCTCCTGCCCCTGGTAAAACACCTCACCAAAGCGATTAGTTTCTTTCTTCTCTTCTTTTTTTAGTAAATTGCTCCGGCTTCTATTCAATTAGCTATCCTTCAGTTTGAGGTGAAGTCCCCAGGGGCTATGAGATGCCTTTTCACCTCACTGAGGAGAGAAACTTCTGGGCTTATTTCCTTTCTAAGGGAACAAAGGATAGTTCTGTCACTCCGTCAACAAGGAGCATATTACTATAGCAGAGACCATGAAATAACTCAAAATGAGTAGGCGAAGTTATGAAAATGTAAATGATGTCTTAGAAAGTGAATGAATAAACTTGCTGTGACACTAGGTAAGGGAAATAACTTTGTAACTGTCAGGAAAATCTACGAGCGCTAGAGGTTTATGTCCCAAAAGGAGACAGAGGAGTTCAAACTTTATTCGAATAAAGGCAGGGAGTCCGCTGGAGCACACGTCCGTGGGGTTTTCTCTCGGGTTTTTGGAGGGTGCAGCCTCCTTTTAGCCTAACTCCCAGCTGCCTTCTTCCTTTCCCCGTTGGCCGAGGCAGCAGGAAGGTGCAGCTTTCCCGACCACCCACCACACATCCCCCCCTTGAACCCGTCATTTCACCCCAAAGCTGAGAAGCTCAGCCTTGTGCAGACCCTTGTCTCCTTCAGGAGCCGAACTGGGCTCTGCAGCAAACCTGCCGCCCAACGTCACTACAGACACTCGGACCCATTTCAAAGACTTTGACACCCAAAACCGCACCCATAAAATAATTTGTAAAGACATTAGCACACGTCTTTCCCCTCACAGCCAGGGCCCGCACGAAGGGCAGGAGCTGTCCCCGATGCGCCCGGCGTGCCGCAATGAACAATGCCTGCGGAGCTGTTTTCTGTTTCTCACTGCCCAAAGCCGAGCAGGACGGGCTCTCTGCTCCCGCCCGTCCCGCCCTGGGGAGCGGAGGCGGCCGCGGACCCAAACCGAGCCCCGGCGTCCGCCGCAGCCCGAGCCGGGCCGGGGCCGTGCGAGCGCTGCTGGGCCGGGAGCGGGACCGAAAGGGGCGAAGCGGAGTGAGGATCCTGCGGCTGCTGCACGGGCGGGACAGGGAGGGGTCAGACCGGGAGAGAGGGAGCGCACCGAACGGCGGCTGGGAAACAGCTTAGCAACCCCAAACACCGCTGTAAAAGAAACGTCTCAAACAGCGGTGAAACCGAACGTGCTTTTTTCGGTTACTGTGTTAATTCTGTCATTGACCACGAGACCAGGGGAGAGCGCGAACGCAGTCCCCCACTACCACAAATTATGCAGTCGAGTTTCCCGCATTTGGGGAAATCGCAGGGGTCAGCACACCCGGAGTGCAAGGGATGAGCCTCGCCCTGGGAAAACCACCTGCCTGATCATGGTGTCTCCCCTGCCAGGTAAGTATGCCTGCCCCGCCGCGCCGCCCCCGGGCCCCGCCCGCCGCACGCCTCGCCACCACACGGCCAGCGCCGCCCCGGCCCCGCTCCCGCCCGGCCCCGCGCCTCAGGCCCGGCCCGCACGGCCCGGCCCGCGCCAAGCCCGCGGACAAGCCAGGCCAGCGCGGGCCGGGCGCGGGACAGGCGCGGGACAGGCCCGGCATGCCGCGCGGCGGGACTTGATTTGCATGGACACGCCCACTGATCGGTACCGCACCGCGAGCGCCGCCTCTGCCGCGCGTTCCCACTGCCCCGCCCCTCAGCCGGACACTGCAGGCCCCGCCCCCTCGCTGACCGGAGCCGGCTGCTGGTCCTGGTCCGGGTCCTGGTCCTGGTCCTGGTCCGGTCCGGGTCCGTGTCCGGGTCCGGGTCCTGGTCCGTGTCCGGGTCCGTGTCCGGGTCCGGGTCCTGGTCCGGTCCGGGTCCGGGTCGGTGTCCGGGTCCTGGTCCTGGTCCTGGTCCTGGTCCTGGTCCGGGTCCGGGTCCTGGTCCGTGTCCGGGTCCGTGTCCGGGTCCGGGTCCTGGTCCGGTCCGGGTCCGGGTCGGTGTCCGGGTCTCGGTCCCGGTCCCGGTGCCTGGCGCTGCCCGGTGCCGCAGCACAGCGGGGCCGGGCTGCAGCCGCAGCAGCGGCAGAGCGCGGCCAGCACGGGACAGGCGCCGCGGGGCAGCGCGGGGCCGGCGGTGCCCGGTGTGGGTCAGGGACAGCGACAGCCCCGCTGGTGGCTGGCCTGCCAAGGGACGGGGACACGGGGCTGCGGGAGAGCGGCGGGGCTGCGGGGCTGCGCGGGACCTCGGGGGTGAGAGCGGCTCGTACCGGGATCCAGCTCGGTCCGGGACGGGATCAGAGTGCGGGACGGGATCAGAGTGCGGGACGGGATCACAGTGCAGGACGGGATCACAGTGCGGGACGGGATCAGAGTGCGGGACAGGATCAGAGTGCGGGACGGGATCACAGTGCGGGACGGGATCAGAGTGCGGGACGGGATCACAGTGCGGGACGGGATCACAGTGCGGGACGGGATCAGAGTGCGGGACGGGATCACAGTGCGGGACGGGATCACAGTGCGGGACAGGACAGGATCAGAGTGCGGGACGGGATCACAGTGCGGGACGGGATCAGAGTGCGGGACGGGATCACAGTGCGGGACAGGACAGGATCACAGTGCGGGACGGGATCACAGTGCGGGACGGGATCACAGCGCGGGACGGGATCAGAGTGTGGGACGGGATCACAGTGCGGGACGGGATCAGAGTGCGGGACGGGATCAGAGTGCGGGACGGGATCAGAGTGTGGGACGGGATCACAGTGCGGGACGGGATCACAGCGCGGGACGGGATCAGAGTGCGGGACGGGATCAGAGTGCGGGACGGGATCAGAGTGTGGGACGGGATCACAGTGCGGGACGGGATCAGAGTGCGGGACGGGATCACAGTGCGGGACGGGATCACAGCGCGGGACGGGATCACAGTGCGGGACAGGACAGGATCACAGTGCGGGACGGGATCACAGTGCGGCACGGGATCTCAGTGCGGGACGGGATCACAGTGCGGGACGGGATCAGAGTGCGGGACATGACAGGATCACAGCGCGGGACAGGATCAGAGTGCGGGACGGGATCAGAGTGCGGGACGGGATCACAGTGCGGGACGGGATCACAGTGCGGGACAGGATCACAGTGCGGGACGGGATGACAGTGAGGGACGGGATCAGAGTGCGGGACGGGATCACAGTGCGGGACGGGATCAGAGTGCGGGACGGGATCAGAGTGCGGGACGGGATCACAGTGTGGGATGGGATCAGCACTGTGCAGGACTGGGATCCAGCTCGGTCCAGGACAGGATCCCAGTCCAGGACTGGGATCCAGCTCGGTCCAGGACAGGATCACAGTGCAGGACCGGGATCCAGCTCGGTCCAGAACAGGATCACAGTGCAGGACTGGGATCCAGCTCGGTCCAGGACAGGATCACAGTGCAGGACTGGGATCCAGCTCGGCCCAGGACTGGGATCCAGCTCGGTCCGGGACGGGATCACAGTCCAGGACTGGGATCCAGCTCGGTCCAGGACAGGATCACAGTGCAGGACCGGGATCCAGCTCGGTCCAGGACAGGATCACAGTGCAGGACTGGGATCCAGCTCGGTCCAGGACAGCACATCGGCAGGGTGGCACTGACACAATCCATACACACAGCCCATCAGGGCCCAGCCAGCCCAGCCCGAGGGGCTCTGGGCACGGGCAGCAGCCCAGGAGAGCCCGTGGAGGGCGTGCCCACGAGCACACAGCGCCCTGGAAATGCCCAGTCACGCTCCAGGGGGAGCACGGGGCCGTCAAACACCAGTATTCATTTCACCCCAGAGCCACCATGGCCCCACAGGGCCTTGCACACCCAAACCAACACTGTGCCCCGTGGAAACCCAGGGCACCGGGAATATTTCTCTGTCTGCTCTGGGGTGCCCTGACCCCCAGGGGAGCACTGACTCTGACCCTCATTCATGGAGACAGTTTCCTAGAGTTCAAGATAGACTGGAATCCACAAAAAAGTGAAGTAGATTATAGAGAATAGTGTAGGTGTATCACTTGGTGAGAAATTTAGGGTTTGGGATTTTTAGTGTTGTGGATGGAAGCAAGATGGAGAGCACAGGGTGTCGTCCTGGGTTTCTTCTTCATGCTTCTTCTTCCTTCTTCTTCTTCATGGGTTTGGGTGGCATTTTGTGATTGGGCAGAAAAGTCCACATTGCAGCTCTTTGGGATCAGGTATTGGGTTAAAAGGGAAAATAATCTAGGTGTCAGTTCTTAATTGGATAGTTTAGTCTTAAAAGACCTTGTAGCGAGAGACTTGTAACAAGTAGTTCCTGCTCGGACTCAGGTGTTTATTATTCCTTATCAGTAAAACGGTCTCACAACCCTGAGATTGGCAGCTTTTCATTAGCAGGCACAAAATGGCCAACAACCTCTTGTTACAAGGTCTCAGCCAGTGACACACCTCCACCTCTCTCGATAATCTGTTT